>NC_133647.1:148642295-148857470 GCF_009905375.1 Apium graveolens
ATTTTCTTGAAGGTTACTATTCACCATCTTCTTCCTTGATTTATTGGAAGAGATTGTGAAGGAATTAGGAGCTTAAACTTATAGGATATCCATATCTATGTACAAGGAACCTTAGATAATTACCTTGTGATTTAACAATGCTTGGAACTTGATTTTTGGAAATTTCTTCTTTGAAAAGAAGAAAAGCCGAGAGCAAGCTTGGAAGAAAGAGAGATTTTGTGTTTTTTCTTTGATTTGATTTTTGGTTGGTTGTTTTTTATTTGTTTTTGGGTAACTACCTTTCTAACCTTGACTTTGTGTGGTTATAAACCAACCACATCTCCTTCCTCCCTATGTCATGCTTATGTCATGTGATGTCATCCTCCCCTCTTTGTCCTCTTCTCATTGGTTGGATGACATCATCCCCTCTAATCTCTTTGATTAACTTCCTAATTGTTTGCCTAATGACCGCTGATCTGTTATACGGTTCCCTTAACTTTCGTTTTCGTTTATCGTTTGAGGGATCATACCCGGGATCTTATTACTTGGGTTTCCTTAACCTTTCTCAATACATTATAATCCTTTTATGATCCTCTCTTATAATCCTTTAATTTAAATCATTTTTATCCTGTTACCTTATACTTAATTCTTTCCGTATCTAGTGGATTTCCGGAAAAAATCAAAGTATTCGGAATTGGATTCTGACGATCTTTACATACACTTAATACCATATAGAGTACTAAAAATCTCAGAATATCCATAACAGAACCCCTACATAGTGTGGCATGAAAAGTTTTCTCATTCAGCTAAAACACTATTCATAAGGGTTACAAAAAGTTTAAAATTTTGGGGTTATTACAAGTTTGAGTTTTCTTCGTGTGTGGGGGTGCCTTGCTAAGGTGTTTTTCCCTGAACACAAGAGAAAGAAACTGGGTCCGAAAACTGTTGATTGTATCTTTCTGGGCTATCTTGAAACCACAATGCTATGAGATTTTTAGCATTAAAATCTGACATAGATGGTATGTGGCGAATACGATAGTTGAGTTTCGAAATGCAACTTTCTTTGAGGAAGTATTCTCAATCAAGACTGGTATATCTTTGGGTAGTTCTGAGGATGATCCCACTCACACATCAAGTTCTATTCCTGATCATGTGGAAAAGATGACAAATGTGGGGGTGGATCCTGGTAGTAGCTCTACTCCTAACAAAGTAGAGGAAACTAGAAGGAGTAAGCGTGCAAAGGTAGTCAAGGACTTTGGAAGTGACTTTATCACTTACAATGTCGAGGATGAGCCGTTAACTTTCCGTCAAGCCAAGGATTCTTCGGAGTCAAGGCATTGGAAAGGCGCTGTAAATAGTGAAATTGACTCAATTGTTTCAAACGGAACATGGGAGTTAGTTGATCTCCCTCCAGGGTGTTCTACTATTGGATGTAAATGGATCTTCAGAGGAAGCTAAACCCTGATGGCTCAATAAATAAGTACAAGGCTAGGCTAGTTGCTAAGGGCTTTAGGCAAAGGGAAGGCATTGATTATTTTGATACATATTGTCCAGTTGCCCGAATGACAACAATCAGAATGCTTATTGCATTGGCTTCTGTACATGGTCTTATCATCCATCAAATGGATGTAATGACAGTTTTTCTTCATGGTGACCTTGAAGAAGAGATTTATATGGATCAGCCTGAGGGATTTGTTGCTTCTGGTAATGAGAGGAAAGTATGTAGACTAGTCAAGTCCATCTATGGCCTTAAACAAGCACCTATAGACTGGCATAAAAAGTTTGATGAAACTGTTTTAGACTTCAAATTTTTTAGTTAATGAAAGTGACAAGTGTGTCTACTATAAGGTTAGAGGTAATGATTGTGTGATCGTGTGCTTGTATGTAGATGATATCTTGTTGTTTGGAACCAATATTGAGATTATTAACGAGACAAAGAGTTTCTTGAAGATGCACTTTGAGATGAAGGATATGGGTGAAGCTAGTGTGATTCTTGGGATCAAGTTGACTCAGTTAACTGATGGAATAACTTTGTCACAGTCTCATTATATAGAAAAATCTATACTTGAGAAGTATGGTTATTCAAAAGTTGCCTTAGTCAAGAATAGTTCAGGAGTTCATGTGTCTCAGTTAAGGTATTCTCAGATTATTGGGAGTTTGCAATATCTTGCTATTGTGACTAGGCCAGATATTTCTTATATTTGTGTCCTTACGTTGGCTTAGATATACAGCTGGTCCAAACAAGAATCATTGGGAGGCAGGATAGAGTTCTTAGATATCTGAAGGGAACTATTTCACTTGACTTGCATTACCGGAGATTTCCGGGGGTACTCGAGGGGTACAGTAAGGCAGTTGGATAGCTAAGAAATCTCGTTTCCAATGGAGTGACTGGATATGTGTTTACCCTTGCGGGTTAGAGCAGTGTCCTGAAAGTCTTCTAGACAGACTTTGTTATCTCGGTTCTACTTTTGAGGCTGAGTTGTGTGCACTTGATGCCACAGGGGAGACGGAGGCTGAATGGTTACATGGACTCATGAGTATGTTACATGTAGTAAGCAAGCCAGCTTCCTGCCATTTTTGTTCATTGTGATAGCCGTACAACTATCGACAAAGTCAGAAGTGTAAAGTATAATGCTAAAACAAACAGACACATCCAAGTTAGACTAAAGTCTATAAGGGGTCTTGTGTCTGATAGAATTATTGATATAGAGTTCATAGGAACTCAGGATAATATAGCTGATCCGCTGACTAAAGGGCTTGAGCATGCTATAGTCCTTAAGTCGAGGTTGGGGATGGGACTGGTAACCCATCATAATTCATCAACAGCGGGAACCCAATACACCTGAGAGGAGATCCCTCGAAGTGTATTCAATGTGGTAATAACAAGTTGTAAGGATGAATTAGTAGTACCTCTACCATATACATTTAGATACTTATGTATCTGAGTCTATCCCCTATAAAACTTAAGAGGTACTTGAACTGCTAGTTAGCAAGAGTTATTTGAACTCTGAATGGGGTCAAGTCGTTTGACGAGATGATAGCAGTACATATCTGGAAATGCCCAGTTAAGCGAATGTAATTGTGTGGTCGTAATTAGAGTGAAGGGTCTTATCTCGAACATTCGACGAACAGGATACGAGACCCGACCATAACGTCTCAAAGCCGTAGATGACACCATAGCTTTTGACTTGTTATCGTCTATGGAGTGTGGTTACACCCAACGGATAAAGATTCAAGGTATAAACATTCCCATCTGTATCGGTAGCCATCGAAGTAGAGGATTTAGGAGGGTTTCAAACCCGGAAGGGTACCGACTCTTGAAAACATGTAATGTATAAAATCCTGTATGCAATTTGACTTATGGATTTTGTGGGGGATGTTAGAAAATGGAAAGTTTGAGACATATTTTATCTATGTCTTGATATGATTTCCAGGAAAATAACACTGGAGGTTGTTCCTTGACATGAGAACTTAAACTTTCATATTTTGATCTAAGATATTTTCTTAGTGGAATCCATGAATATATATTGCGACAAGTTGCTTGTTTGAAATGGGTTATGGGGATTTTGTCCACATTGGGATTGTAAAAGAAAGATATTGAGTTTATATAGCATCTTGTGTTAGTGTTGTTTACAACTACTAGCATAAGTGGAATGCTTGTGTGGCCTAGTGCTAGTGGGAACACTTATATTTTTCTTTTCTATTACAAGTTTAATTATTTTATTGATTATATAAAATTAATATAAAATATATTGAGTAAGGATTATTTTAATCATACTCTGAATATATTTTGTAATATTAATATTAATTAATCAGGATATAATATAAATAATAAGGAAAACTCATTTTGTTTACTTTTTCTGTTTTGTTACTTGGTGTACCACATCGAGTAAAATAGAAGAAGAGCAACTTGAGATGTCTATATATTGAGAGGTATACTTCAGATTAAAATGACACAAGTCTCGGTGCCTACCTCGCAAACATATATGAGTTGCATAGGTTTTTGGGCAAACTGAGGTGCGAGTCGCCGTTGATCATTGTTGGTTCTGTGGCCAGATTGATCTGTTGTTGATTTATCCTGGAAGCGATATTACTGCATTCCATCACAGCTTAAGTGGGGGGCAATAATCTCCTCTTGAAGGGTTTGGCGACTCAGCTGTTGTGTTCTTTTTCTTATCAGAATTTGGAAAGCAATAAGAGATAAGTTTTCTTTACTTTCTTTGTCAATTACAATATTTATAGTTTGTTATTGCCATCGTGTTTTATTTCCTTAGTTGGTTATTTGTCATGTTCTTGTTATTATATATATAACTGCTCATTGTTGCTGTGTAGTTAGAATTATACCCAACACAAATGTCCAGGGGCTGCTCATGCCAACATTTCATTTGTGGTAGTATAGTATTTATCTATCTCAGAACCAACCCGATCACTTGTGTGTAAGTTCTTCATTGTTCCGAGATGGATTCCATTCGAAAAGTCCGAGTATAGTCTTATAATTTTCTTTTCTGGTTTGCAGAATCTGGATGTGCTATACGTCTTTATAATTTATGTATTTTTTTAAGTGTTGTTTGATGAGTTCACTTTCTTTCAAGCATGCATAAGAAAAACTGTATGTATATGTGAAATTTGAAAAGACTACACTAAATCTATATCAAGGTGCAGGGAGAGGACATATAAAAAAGAAGACATTTATAAAAGTCAGGGTATTTGGTTCCCTTCGGATCATCACAGAAGATAAAGGATAAACATAAACATTCAGCATCAAAAGGAACACTGCATTGATCTAAATGGAATTTTGGCTCAGAAACCATTGAATAATATTGGCAGACAAACATATATCATATATTTTGGAGATGCTGCCTGAACTCTTACCTAATAGTCAAAGTTTTGCATAAATGATCTTACTTCAGTTATGTGCCATTGTTTTATGCACACAAGATTATACATCATGTTATGATCACTGATCACAAACAAGATATCACTGGCTTAAAAGTGAGATATAAATTAGTTCACATAACACACTAATAAATTGTTTACATGGTTTTTAGAGATAATGCTTACAATCTCATCTGTTCATACCTAAGTTCATTGATGATTGTTGATATGGCCGAGCGTTTTAAGGCGCCAGATTCCGAAAGGGTATGGGTTCCCACTAATTAACATTGTCTTTAGCAAAAACCATGGCAATAATCAAATATGGAACCAAAGTTTCCCAATAATGTAACAATCCTAGTATTGTTATAGCCACAATCTATTAAACAATTCAAGTTTATAGAGATTTAAACCTTACACATAACCTAGGATGATCATTAACAATAACACTCTAAAGATCACCTCCTATGTGATAAAGAAGACCTACACTACCTTCCATCATAGTGGTTGATCAATATATATATTTATAATGCCCCACCATCTTTACTGTCATGGTTTTCTGTTTTTCATTATCAGTATCACTACCATTAAAAGGTCAATTATACATATTGTTCCACTTTTAAATAGTGGCAACCTTTTACCATTTACTTACTATTGCTTGGACTTTTTCCTTCTTTTTGTTGATTTGAGTAATGGCATCACCCCCACTTTGTCTCAAAGTTATTAGGCACCATATTGGGGCTGGTAAGGCTTCATTACATTATAATATCAAAAATGTCACTCTAAGAGTAAAGGCACACTTGCCAGTATTTCATATTTAACCAATGTCATATAGACTAATTTAAATATTGGTTTAGTATTTTGAAGTAGCTTCCTATGGCTTCTCTTTGGAGCCTTGGTTTTATTTCTTTTGTGATTGCTCATTTTATGCTCCAAGAACATAGCTTTGTACGTGTTAATGCATCCAGCAATGTTAGTTTTTTCAATTGTTCAATAATGAATCTATTTATCTAATTACCTGTAATCAGAATGATTTTTTAAATATGTCTTATTCTGATTCTGTATTTTTTAATTTTGCTATTGTATGTAGGTTTATATTGTTTCCATGGGTGACAAAAGGTATGATGAACCCAGAGCTTGTTAGGGATTACCCACCATGACATTGTTTCAACCATTCTTGGAAGGTTCATTTAATACTCATTATTGCTTACTCTGTGTGTGTGCCTGTGATTTTTTAATATCACATTCCAATATTGTTTAAACTTGATGTCCTCTTACATATATATGTTTTTTTAAAGAAAATGATGAGAAATTCCTTTAAGTGAAATACTAGGCACATTGGCTACTTTTTAGGTTTTCCATTATGGAAGACAATTATAAGTTTGGAATTTTCTTGTTCCACTGAACAATAATTTCAAATTTTTTGCTTCAACTAGCAAAGAAGCGGCTCAAGAATCAATCTTGTACAGCTACAGACATGGATTTTCGGGTTTTGCTGTGGTAACTGACACCATCTCAAGCTAACAAATTTCAGGTACCGAGTTGTTGCTTAACAGGTAATGTAATTTGCTTAATTAAACAAATATTATCTTGGTTGTGATACATCTGATTGATATTTGGAAGCAGGTTTCCCTGGAGTTATACGTGTGATTCCTAATAAGATTTTACATCTGCAAACTACTAGAAGTTGGACTTTCTGCACATAAAGCCTCAAATTGCAAATGGAATTCTTCAGAAGGTCAATCCGGCAGGGGATCCTATCATGGTGTCCTGGATACTGGTTGGTGTAGAGAATTTTATAAAACCTTTTAAGTATCCTAGGTTAGTTAACATTTTTTTTTTTGTTTATGGAGGATATGGCCGGAATCCAAACGCTTTGTAGATGATGGAATGGCTGAGGTTCCATCTAGGTGGAGGGGAATATGCCAAGAAGGAGAGAAATTTAGTCATTTAAATTGCAACAGGTTGAGTTTTTACTAGATTATGGTGTTCTTCATATTTACTTGTTTTGATCATTTAGTATAGTATAATGCACATTTTATAATTTTTTTCTACTACAAGCACTGTATTTTGCAATGAATATTGTTACTGTCAAGAAATTGTAATTTAGTAACCCTTTAAGAGAAAATTGTCGACTGAGGCCTGGTCAACTACATTGACCTCATCATTAATTTGTGAAATTCAAATGTCTCAGACTAAAGTTTATGAGTCTCTATTAGACAGTGCTGGATATGCAAAGGTTAAGAATGTATGAATCTGAAGGTATTTGTCTCAAATACTTATCAAGCTAACATTCTGCAGGAAGATTATCGGTGCACGTTGGTACATAAAGGGATATGAAGCTGAATTCGGGAAGCTGAACACTAGTGATGGTGTTGAATTCTTATCTCCTCGGGATGCATCAGGCCATGGCACACACACCTCATCTACTGCAGCTGGAGCTATCGTGGAGAATGCAAGCTACATGGGATTAGCTGAAGGTTTTGCCAGGGGCGGTGCTCCATCAGCTTGGTTAGCTGTATATAAAGTCTGTTGGTCTACTGGAGGCTGCAGCTCAGCTGATCTTCTTGCTGCATTTGATGATGCTATATTTGATGGTGTGGATTTGCTTTCAGTGTCTATAGGATCATCCCCTCCCCTTTCTTCTTATGTAGATGACTTGTTGGCAGTGGGGTCATTTCATGCTGTGGCTAGAGGAATTCCAGTTATCTGCTCTAGTGGGAATTCTGGTCCTTATTCACAAACCGTTATAAATACTGCTCCTTGGATGATAACTGTAGCAGCAACCACGATAGATAGGGCTTTTCCTACTGTTATTACCATGGGAAACAATCAAACAATTGTGGTAAATGTTTCATCTTCATTAGTAAATTTACAGACATTGAAAAAGTGGTAGTTATTATATGGAGTTACAGATCATACCAGTGAGCCACCATCCAAGAAACTGCTAAAACCTAACCTATCAGTAACGAGGATTAACTTTGTAAATTCAGAAGTGTAATCTCTGTGAGACTCTCCGTTTAGCTGATGCATTTTAAGATATTTGAAAGTAATTTATAAAATTGCCATGTACTATCCACACTCATCCGTTGTCGTTCATCAGTACTAATTTCAAACTTTGGGTTATTGTCGAGTTGTGTTTACCAAATTTGTAGGCATACTACACTTTTTTCTCTAGTAAGTTTCTTTTGGTTTTACTCAGGGTCAAGCTATATATACTGGAGAGATTGATGATAAATTTAATCCTATTGTTTATGGTGAAAATATTTCATCCAAAGATGCCGATGAAAATGATGCAAGGTAAAACACATCGATTTTTGAGCTTTGATTGTTATACTTGAATTCTCTTGTCGTGACGATTCTTTCTCTATTCTCCAAATTTAATGACTTGCAACAGAACTTGCCTTGAAGGATCCCTAAATGAGACTTTGGGTAATAGGCAAAGTGGTTTTATGCTTCCAATCTCGATCATTAAGATCTGCAACCACTGTAGCAAGAACTATACACAAGCTTCGGGGAGTTGGCCTCATCTTTGCCCAGTTTCCTGCCAAGGACGTTGTTGTGTCCTCAATTATTTCCCTGTGTTCAGGTGGACTTTGAACTCGGGACTCGTCTGTTAGCATATATGGTAACAACCAGGTACCATATAAATTATAAAATGTTGACATTTAAGACTTTAGAAGCTGTAGTCTTAGCAAGAGAGCTTATATTTAGAAATATTTTTATCTGTAATGTTGATTTTGTTCTGCTTATATGTCATTCGTCAGAGTATGATATGGGTTAATTACTGCAGAAATCCAGTTGTGAAGCTTAGCAAAACAAAGACAGTTGTTGGACAACAGATCTCCCCAGAAGTAGCATTTTTTTTCATCTCGAGGACCAAGCTCACTCTCTCCAACTGTTTTAAAGGTACTATCTATAGTAACGTCACATATATTTCTGATGTTGGATCCTAATACATTCTCATCCTAACTACATTTGCAGCCTGATATTGCTGCTCCCGGAGTTAATATATTGGCATCCTGGTCTGCCGCATCTCCTACCAGTTCTTTAAGAAGATCCCACAATCAAGATCATCAACAGGACTTCAGAATTGAATCAGGAACCTCCATGTCTTGTCCCCATATCTCCGGCATTGTTTCACTCATAAAAGCTATCCATCCCACATGGAGTCCTGCTGCAGTTAGGTCTGCCCTTGTCACCACAGGTTAGACCTTTGCAAATGAAACATTCAACCTGAACTACACGTGAATGCATTTCTCTATGTCAAGAATTTCTTCAACTGATTCATTTACATGAGCAGCCTCTACATACGACGATATGGTCAAATTGCTGTTGCTGAGGGAGCTCCACACAAGCAAGCCGATCCATTTGACTATGGAGGAGGCCATGTTGATGCAAACAAGGCAATAGATCCTGGCCTCATTTACGATATCAACATTGGTGACTACCTACAGTTCCTCTGCTCAATGGGCTACAACAACACTGCTATCAGCTGGATGTTCAGCTCTGCACCCCCTTGCAGAAAGACAAAAAACTTCCTGGTAACTTCAATTTACCCTCCATTTCCATTCCTGAGCTAAAGAAAACAATTACCATATCAAGAACGGTGTCAAATGTTGGTCCAATAATATCCGTATATGTTGCTCGAATTGAAGCTCCCCCCGGAACTAATGTAAGAGTAGAACCATCTGTTTGTCCTTCAATGCCAGTACAAAGAAGATCAAATTTAAGGTAACAATTTGTCCTTTACTGAGAGTACAAGGAAGATATTCATTTGGATACCTGTTTTGGGAGGATGGTTTTCATGTTGTTAGGGTAGCCTTGGTTGTTAGATCTGTTATCCAGGACTCCTATGCTCAAACTTGATTTCTAAAGTTTCATTCTTTTACATGCATGACTGTTTAGTATATACAATATGTGCATAGCCGGCTGAGTTCCTTTCAAGTTGATGAAATTTGATTTAAATTTGTCAAAAAAAAACAATCCCATTTTATACTTACCTTGGGATATCATTATCATTGGCTGGGACTGGGATATCTACATCTTTGTCAATCTATAAGGATAGGCAACTAAGCAAATAAAGAATCTGGATGGTGACATGCTGTGACCAAACAGGTCCATATCAGTTCAGTGGTTGGAACAACTGTCCTGATTCTGATTCATTTCTATCCCATCCAATTTTATGCATATTTTAAAATTTACAATCCATATTTTTGGTGCAGCATTAGCTCTTCATCTCCATTTTGTTTGCTAGTTTTTCTTTCACAATACTCATAACACATGACCAAGTGCAAAGGGAAGCGAAAAGTGAGGCATATTTGGTTTTTGGCTGTAAATGAACCGAGCCGAACTGACTTTTGTCCTTTAACGAGCTAAGCTTAATTTTTTTCCTCACCGAGCCGAGCCTTCTTATCATAGAAAAATTGAGTTCGAGCTCGAGCTTGTTAACGAATCGAGCCGCACTAACATTTTATCGAACAAAAACGAGTCGAGCCAAGCCCCTAGCTAAGTTTGTGAAGAGTAACGTTTACTCTTGGAACCCGTCCATATTTATATAAATTTAAAATGTAATCATAGCTCAAATGGGTGGGTGCACCTTATAACGATGATTACTGAGTTTAAGTGTCCGGGCATAATATGGTTTCTACTTTCTACACTCACCACTAAAATCAGATCACAGATCGCAAGTGTATATGAGGAAGAAAATATATATAAAAGAAATCCTGCTGCATTTTGGGGCAAACTAAAACACTAACTCAGTCTACGGAGGGAGAATATCGGTTCCAACTTTCCAGATTCAATTCTACAATGGTGACGCAACAAGAGACTTTCACTCAAGCATACCACATCAAAATTCCAAAATTGCAGAAGACACTTGATAAATTCAACTACAATTGTTCTGCTGGTGGACAGAATTTATAACTTAGTTTCCCTCTACTTCTACTGTCACATATAATATATATATCCGCTGCAAATAACTGTGCAAAACATTGTACCAAGAGCACAAAATACAAGCATACTAACTGTAAAGTCAGGTACAACTAATTTACCAAGGCGGACAACTTTTATCAGCATATGAAGGCTGTAGCACCAGCTATCACGTACTGAGAGAAAATGCGTCCAGACTACAGATCATCAGGACGTCAGATATGGCATGGTTTTCTAAAGCAAGAATATCACTTCTTCGAAATGCGTCAGTACTTCAACCCATGCTACTGCAATAAACAAATTAATCAATTATTCCGAGAATCAGATAGGCTCCAGTGAATGAACAGCTTATATTAATAATGTAGACCTAATAACTTTACATAACAATTAGTCTAAAGATGTCATTTAATCAAACTTAAAGCATCACAGATACAATTTGATTCGTAAGAATGAAACCAATTACGTGATGTGCTCAAGTCCTAAATTTCTTATCTTCATGAGAAGATGGCAGAATGCCATTCAATATCTAATATTAGTGTTTAAACCTAACACTTTAACACCAAATACAAATGAAAGTTTGCTATTTAAATACCAATTTGGAAAATGTGCTTAAATTTATATACAACATGTGTGGAGGCATCTCACACAAACAGAAAAAGCAGATCTAAATGCTTTTTGTCATTATAACCATACTATAGACACTTCATGTACCTGAACTGACATATTTTAATCTGGATTTTAGATTATTCATGAACCTGTACTGACAACAGTATAAAATCTATTCTCAAATGATTTAAAGCTATCAAACAAAGTATAAATGAATAATGACACTATACAATCTACACCGGATATAACAAAATCTACCAAGGGAATTTATAAATAACAAAGCTAGTAAAAACACTAATCCAGATTCCTAAAAAGGTAACACGTCTCAGCTAACACCTTGTATAAGTAAAATAAAATAGTATTTAGTGAGGGCGGTGCACACTATTAAAAGGCATGTCTGAGCGCTTCATCCGAAACCCTTAACATATAAGCACTTTGAGGACCTCTAGGTCTTGGTTCAACTAAAGGTGGCATATAATAATTTTTGAATCAAATATCGTTCTACCCAGTGCAAAATTGTGTGTGCACATGCAGATTCAGGAGAAGGTACCCTTAATCCCTTATTAGGGAGGTCATTTCCATGTTCAAACCCATGACCTGGTGGACATCTATAACAACAATAAATACACCAGTAAAATGCCTATATAATAAGAATGCATACAGAAGACAATTAAAATTAGCCTAGATAGCTTTAATCAATCCCCCATCTTTCAAAACAATAGAAGCTAGATAGTTTTGTTACTCTTTTTGGCAAGTAAGAACATCAACTTCACCAAAATGGCCCAAGTAAACAGTTGCATTAACATTGCTCATCTGTCTATTATTTCATGCACTAATTGGTACTGTCAACTACTACTGTGGATTAATATAGGATACCAATCATCCATTCAACTACAAAGAATTGACCTTATATACCTTAATCTTTTTCAAGTCTCTCTCCTGAAAGAACTTACTGGAACCACACTTTCAGATTCATGATCGCCACCGCTTTGTATATCCATTCCATGTTCCTTTAATAATCAAGCAGGAAACAAAATTGCCAAATTAAATATATGACAACAAGATATATACCGTAAAAAATAAGTCAAAACTCCCTCTACAAATCATAGCATTAGAACTAAGGTTCATTTGAGGAGCAAAGGTACAGCGGAATGTAGAAAATTACCTGGTTGTTTGAAGTCTGACCATGCACGTTTCGAGGCCTGGCATTAAGATCAATTAAGCTCGTGTCCATATTGCGACCACCATCATCAACATTATTGAGCATCGGAACAGGTGATGCCCTTTGATATTGAGGGTTTTCAACCCTACGTTGCTGGTTTTCAGCTCTATGATTTTGCTGATTTTCAACCCTGTGATTTTGCTGGTGTTCAGCCCCTATGATTTTGCTGGTTTTGCTGGTTTCGGCCATTTGGTTTTGCTGGTTTTCTCTTGTCACAAACGTAAACGGGTAATTAGATTCCCTCCTTGATTCACCTGGATCAATAGGTTGCAAACCTAGCTCATTATTGCTTCCAGCTTTATCCCCAGGGAACTAACAACCACAAGAAAAACATAAGAATACAGCCAAAGAAAAATTTATTTAGTTATACATAATTGAGACATGGTAGCTTCATTAATGATTTTTGATATAAATCAAATCACGAACCTCAACCCCTTTGCCTCAACATTAGATATCTTCCATGTTTTCTTTTACCCCCAACATGAACGACATATCACATTGCAGGCAAAGAGAACTCCCATCGATCTCACAGTAGAAGAATGCTGCACATGAGTTTAATAGAAAAACTGAACTTCCAAGGCTATATTCTATTGGCGGCTTAAAAACTTTTTTCCTGAAAAAGAAATTCAGCAAAACATAATAAATTGCATACCAGGTGCGTTTTCACATATGTCACAGCGGGGTACGTCACTTGGGTCAGCGAGTCCAACCCGTACATGTCGGCTAGCAAGCTTGTTACACATATGTACCTGTCATCCCAATTACACAAGCCAAACATACTTCACTTAGTTGCAACTTGCAAGTACACTTTGGATTGGCAATTTGGATCTGGCAAGCAAAAGCTAAAAGACGTGACAGCTATTTTCTTGTAGCTATTCCCACAACTGTATATATTCATATCAACTACTTGCAACTGAATGCGCAAATGCTGGACAAAACCTAGACAAATTTCTGCCAATTTATTGAACTAAACATTATCACGTCATACTAGACATCTATATTTGGAACTTTATTTTCGTTATTAAAACCAAAAAGGTTAATTATTTCACTAAAACTTTAGTGTCTACGGTTCATGCTATCCTATTAGAACAGGCTTGGCAGCGCATTCTGTTCCAAAATTTATGGAAGCTTTAATATTAGTATATTCAGGTTCTAAATGGTTTGTATAGGTCAAGAGTAGCCGTAACCTTTGTACTATCAAGCTGAGTAGGGAACATTCACGATAATTTTGAGTCGTTCAACATATAATCATATACTAACCAAGCTATCAGCATTGGAATAAAAGGAAAGATGATGATCCATCCTTGATAAAAAGGATTATGATGACATCTTAATATGAAATGATCTTAATTATATTTGTTTTTTTCGACAAAAACTAGTATAAGAAATGAAATATATTTAGTCTTTAAAGCTATGGAATATGAAATAGGATAAAAAAACATGTTGCTTAAAATAGCACACTTAAAACAGAATTAGCCAAGTGAAATTAATTACAATTGTATTTTCCTTATCAATCTAGAACACAAATTTAAGGACCAAATATATAGTGCAACTAATATCGTCATCCAAACCAGGATGCCTAAGAAACATATAACTTTATGCCATATTTGGTATATGCTTATAGATAATAAAGTTTAATTGAATAGAACTTTAAAAAAAAACTAAATGCTGTATCTATTAGAAATTCCAGAAATTAATACATATTCAACATAAGAGATGACTTGTTCAAGCTTGTTATGTTGCATTCCACTAAGAAATTGCCTTATTAAAGATATGTATTTGGGGTTACAAATATTTATATACACGCGCACATATCATATGACATTAACACGCCAGCAATATGATATGATGATTGTAACAAAAATAATTACAAATAATGAAATTACAGCATTATAGCAGCAACAACACAGTAGCATAAATTTTTTAACATATATCATACAAATGTATTATATGGATAATTTTTTTTACTAATATATGTAATTAAAGTATAATCTATTTATCTTCAAAATGAGACTAAATTAGATCATTAATTCAAATGATCAGGGATTAAGTTTCTAAATGACCTCTATTTTATTTATTTTTAGTTCGATTGGCGCTAGTTTTGACCTACTTACATAGATGGTGTAGTGTTAGTAGCCAAAATTATCAAGTGTTTACGCACCTTGCCTTTGATTATTTATTTATTTTTATAATTAGAAAAAACTCAAAGACATGATTAATCGATCCCCTCACCATTGCCTGATCGAGGGTGAGCAGCAACGCCCAAAGGTGATAGCCAGTTTAAAATAGCCCTATCTTAATTCAGACGAGGCAACAAAACTTCGCCTCGCCTCTCGATTAATCGATAGACTCATTGTGCCTCTCACAACAATAGTTGCATGGTCCCCATCTATGTACATTCTAGTAAAATTCGGATCTACTTACACTCCCTTGTTAATTTTTTCAAAATTTAAGCTGGGTGGTTAAGAGAACTCCCATATTACCTTGTCACGAAAGCCAAGGGAGAAGAAAATAGACCTTTACCACTAGGCCTAGGCTACCCCCAAATTCTCCCAAATATGCATCAAACCACCAATGAACACAAACACTGATCACCACATAGCAAACACTATTCAAGAATCTTGTCCCGAATGTCAAATCCTATAATTACCAAAACTAGGTCCAGACAGAACTTTATCCAAATAAACTCAACAAACCAATTTCATCACGCACATTAAACTACAACTATTTAACCCAATATCACGTTTTTTCAGTCTTGAAAAATTCAGCATCCAAACCCCAAAAAAACATCACAATTACACTAATACCACACTTTTCCATCACAACATTTCAAGAGAATGGGTAAAAAAGTAAACCCACCAAGCTAGATCCATCAATTCTCTTCTTACCAATTCAAATCAACTCAAATAAAATATTCTAAACAGTAAATACATAACAAATAAATCAAGAACATTAAAAAAAATCATAAATTTATGCGAAATGAACCAGTAAAGATGAGACCTTTTCATCACAAGAACGACAAAGAGCAGCTTCATCAGCAGCACAGAAGATTATAGCAGCAGCGCTTTCACACACATCACACAGTGTTCTCATTTTTATTACCAAGTTTCTTTATTTTCTTTTGTATGTATATATCTGTGTGTGTGTATATTGTATATCAACTCTTTATGTTGTTCTTCAATATTACAACATGATAAACAGCAGAAACATAAAGTCTTGTGTACTTATGTTTTACATATGTTTGGATAGATAGATATATGTTTGTGTGTATATTGTGTATGTATAGATAAGGCCAGGAAAGGGTGTTGAAGGAAACAGAAGAGAGGGGAAACAGAAGAGGAGCAGGTATCTGGTGTTATAGTAATACATTTTAAATTAAATTTAAATATTATGTCATGATTTAATTTAATAATAAGAATATTTTTTATTAATATTTAATTTAAATATTAAAACTTAATATACAATTTAATCGTAAATTATTTTAGGAATTTTTTGAAAAAAAAATCAAGTCCAAAAATAAATTTGCAAAAATACCGTCAATTTAAAAATATTTTGTAAATATTATTATTTTTCAATTTTTTTATAAAAAAATATATTTTCTGCAACTCGATTGAAATACATGTAATGTCGACGGTTTTATGCAATTTTATGCAAGATAAATATAATAAAAAACTTAATACAATTAACTATATTTTAGATAATTTAACTTGTACTATATTTTTCCAAATACTTTCAGAAGATACTTAAATAAAAAAATGTACAATTTTTTTATAGTAATTTTCAATATTTTATGTTCATGGAATGAAGATATCCAAATACCAATATAATATTGAGGCCAACAAACGTTTGTTGATATTGTTAAGTTCTTTTCCGAGGAAGATTTAGAGTTCGATTACATTTATGCACGTGTGTAATTAATTTTATAAAGGAAATATAATGTTGAGGAAAAGATTAACAAATATCAATATTATTTTATATACATATGATCGTACTTCAAGTTTATATTGCTTTAAAGGAATCATATTTTCAATCTTTTTGAAAATATAGGTATTATTTATAAAAATTTTAACTAAATTTTATATTCAAATTAAAATAGTTAAATTTAGAAACTATACAATATTAAAAGTTGAATCGGTGAATAAGATATTTTGTTAATTCTATTTGATATTTCATGTCTGGAAAATATTTTTAATTTGAGCCGTACAAATATATTAAAGTGAAACTTGACAATTATATTTGACAGTGTTGGAAACTGAATTTAATCAAACAATTTATTTGATAATTTGAATTTATTTGAAATCCCATATGTTTCAAATTTTAACAGAAACATGGAAATTTAAAACGATAACTTAAATATTGTCATTTAAAATTTATAATTTGAATAAAATACATATTTATGAACATCCTATCATGGATTTGCTTAGTAAAAATAAGGTGGCTTCTTTATAATAATATAAAATATTAATTTTTAGTAATTTAGGATATAATTTTGTATTTTAACTTCAACAATGATACATATACATGGGAACAAATGAGTAAGGTAAGGAGGACCACAAAGAAATGCTTAAAAAAGCAACCCAGACAGATGTCCGCTTACGTTACAGACTCTCTTCTAAAAGTCCAAGGGATTTTTCTGATTTGGTAGATTCATTAACATCTATTTCACGGCCACAAATACTTCTCATCCCCTCAAATATATGTATTATTATATTTACATACACACTCCCATTTCATAAGTATATGGTTGAGAAACCCCAACTGAAAGTGACAATCAACTTGTAGCATCCACTAATTAAAATATCTTATGTGGCCCATTTCCATTTCAGGCATTCCCTCTTTTTAGTTGAGCTATACAAATATATACTTGTAAGCAAGTTAATATTAGACCGTTTCCAACCAAACTCAAAATTTTTAATTTTATATTATTTTGATATTTTATTTTGGTATAAAATTACTCTACAACTCAATTCTAAAAATTATATTATTTTGGTTTTAAATGAGTGTCAGACTAAATTTTTTAGAGTTTTGTATATTTCTATGTCGTCCTTATACTACTTTAATAAATAAATTTATTTCATTTATATCCCACCACTTTATTAATTTTAACTTTATTTTGTATTTTAAGAATAAAATCATATATATAGTACACAAATAGTGTAAAATTTAGTATTAACTGGTTGGAGTTAAATTTGTGAATAACGTAGTTTTTTACACTATTATAATATGATGTAAAATTACATCGCGTATTTTTGTTGTGCCAAATTTTGGGTTCAATTCTCATTCATCCCTGATATATATATTATATATATATATATATATATTATATATATATATATATTGTAAATCCCTGAGTTTTGATGATCAACAGTGTTAGGTAATCAACTTAATGACTTTGTCATTTTAAGCATAATTGTAGCAAGCTGTTATAAGACAATATTGTATCTCGGCAAGCTATGATCAACAGTGTCAGAATAACAGTAAGCCAAGATACACAGTCCAGATTCAACAAGGAAGTCGAATTTCATGGAGATATTATAGGATCTTTTTATATATCAGTTGTAAGGATTCTCTAATTAATATACATGCATTATATATATATATAGCTCAATTATAATTCGTTTTTACTATTCAAATTGATTTCCTAAATTATAGGAGTTTGTTTTTCTATCAAACTCTATCTTCTATTTTCTGTTAAAACGTTTTATACTCTACAAAATAGAAGAGATGTTTTCTAAATGTTGTTCATCTTTGTTTCTCTTCTATCTAATGTACCCATGAACGTTGGAAACCATCCCAACGATCTTAAACGGTAGAATTGGATTCTAGCCGTTGTAATTTGTTGAGAATGTTTCGAACATTAATGTGTGGTTGTATATGTGATTTCTTGCAGTTTTACGACTGACTATTTTGCAAGCAAGAACACATACAACTCCTGAACTTTATTGATTTCAAAATACTCTCGAGCTCTTAATTATATACACGTGTTTCATATTAGAGAGTCTATAGTTTGAGTTGTAATCTTTATCATTGATGTGTATTGTTCAAATTGTATTGATTAGTTGCTGGATAAGTTGGCTAAGGGAAACAAGGGTTTAGTGGTACTTGCTAGAGGAGTTTGTACTACGGGGTAGTATAGTACTTAGATAGCAGGTTCTTAAACAGGGTTTCAGCAAGCCATTATCAACAGCTGGGATAAAGGGAGATATATTGTTGTATCTTGTAGTTGTTACTTTCATTGATCAAAAATATATTCTCTTACCAAGTTGGTAAGGGACCAGGACGTAGACCATATGGGATTAGGGGTCGAACCTGGCTAAAATTCTTGTGTGTTCTATTTACTTTTCTGCACATTATATTCTGCATTGCATTTAGTCATCTCAGCTTACTATCATTGTCAGATTATAGTTCTGTTGGTAAAATCTCAGTAAGTTATTATCGGGTAAAATTTAAAAGTAATCCTAGTTAGCCATAATCACATATTCACCACCCTCTAGGTGTAATTTCAGTTGGTATCAGAGCTTTGGTATATTAATCTTTCTGTAACAGGAATAGTATTCGATCAAAATGGCTGACAAATATCCCGAAGGAACCTCGGGTTACCGGGCACCTCTTTTGCTTGGTACAGAAAACTACAACCGGTGGAAAGGTCGCATGGAAGTGTATCTATCCAGGAAGCCACTAGCTTTGAGAGTTGTTCAGAATGGTCCATTTGAATTCAAGGACCAAGAAGGCAAAGTGAAAGACATTGATGATCTCACGGAGGCTGAATTACTCAAATACAGTTCCAATGGAAAGGCTAGGAATTCTCTCATGAATGGGTTATGTCCTAGTGAATGTGATAAAGTCTCTTCATGCAAATCAGCTAAAGAGATATGAGATACTTTGGAATTGTATCACGAAGGATCCAAGAGTTTAAAGAAAGTGAAATTGAGCAAACTAATGAAGGAGCTTGGAAATTTCAAGCTTCGAGATGGAGAAACTATTCGAAAAAGTCAAGTTAGATTCCAGACAAATCTGAATGCCTTAAAGCAAATTGGCAAACATATCCCTCAAGAGGAAATTAACATGAAGATAGTTAGTGTTGTGCAATTTATCTATGAACCGAAGGTAACTGCTTTGGAATCCTCTCCAACTATAGATACTATGGATCAATTGGCTGTTTTTGCAAAATCTGAACAATTTGAAAGCAAAATCAAGGAAAGCCAATCAAGTTCTATGCAAGCTCCAGTTGCTCAAATGAAGCAGTCAGCTCTTGACACTAATGACAACTTACTGGAATCTGAAGATGAGTCGGATGAAGAATTAACTTTAATATCCAGGAAGATCAGGAAGATGATCGAGAAGAAGAACAGGCTGAAAAGAGATAAAGGCAGATTTTCCAACAACAAAAAGGTCAACAAGGATTCTAAAGATCGGACATGCTTTGAATGTGGAAAGCCATGTTATTATAAGCGGGACTGCTACAAATTGAAGCCAAAACAGCAAACTGTCATCAAGGATAATAAGAAAGCTAAAGCTCCAATGACTTGGAGTGATGATGACTCGGTTTCCAGTGATGATTCAAGTGGAGACATGATTAATATTGCCCTAGTTGGACTTGATGATGATTCCGTTCGAGGAAATTCAGAAAGTGGCTACCTAGAAAGTGATTCAGAAGAAGATCAGAGTGAGGTAAACTCTTGTAAATATAATTTATCTTCTGAAAATATTGTTTTGGAACCACTAACCATGCGGGAATGTGAGAATGAATCTATGGGAGAATATTATTCTCTTAAAGCTGAAAATAGCAAGCTAAAAGAGAAGAATAATTATCTCAAGGCTATGGTTCAAGATTTGATGAACAAAGCGGATACTTGGATTGACAAGAAGGTACCTACACAAGCTGACAAAGAGGCTGAAATCAAGGATCTTCAAGCTAAAGTCAGTCATGTGGAAAACTTCAACAAAATTCTCCTCAAAAGAAACAAGACTCAATTAATGGAGATCACAGAGTTAAAGAAGGAGATTGAAGCAAGGGATTAATGTTTGGAGTTATTCAAACTCAGAGAATCAATAGATGCAACACCTTCAAATCAAGCAGAAGAACCATCTCAGCAAGCTGAAATCATAAGTCAACAAGCTGAAAAGATTGATCAGCTCACAAAGGAAGTTGAGGATCTGAAAAGGGGCATGTGATCTTTTATTCAAGGAGAAGAGAGTCTCAAGTCAATGATGAACACCACAAATATTCCGCTGGTCAGAGAAGGAATTGGAATAAATGCAAACAAGAAGGACAAGGCTCTAAGATATGAAGGAAAACATGGCATACCCTATGATTATGCTATGTCTTGGAAGATATGCAACAAATGTGGAAAGAAGGGACATCTGGAAAAATATTGCAGAGCTCGGAATGTTCAGACATCATACCATGGAGGAAACAAACAGAAAACAACTTAATATGGTCAGAATGACATAACAAAGACAACTTACTATCATCAGGCTGACATAGTTAAATCACCTAGATTTATCCAAAAATGGATAAAGAAATCTGATTTACATGTTTTATATATTTTATCTGCTAACCATGTTGGACCCAACAAACTTTGGGTACCAAAAGGTTGAGTTGTTTTATTTGTTTTATAGATGTGTCTTGCCGCTCGAGTAAAATCAACTCAATGGATCTTAGATAGCGAATGTACTAGACATATGAGTGGAGACAAAGTACAATTATTGAGTCTTCAGATGAAAAAGGGTGGAAGAGTGACTATTGGCGATAGCAAAACTCTTCAAATCCTTGGAAAATGTAAAATAGGTAATAAACACATTTCAATTGATAAAGTTCAATATGTTAAAGGCCTTACATATAATCTTCTTAGCATAAGTCAGTTATATGATGATGGTCATACTGTTATCTTTGGTATTGATAAGTGTATTATTACTATTGGTACTAACAAAGTCCCCCTAGTTGCTAGAAGGGAAGGAAATATATATATTTTGGACTTTGAGTTGCAGAAAACAGCTTGTTGTCTTGCTGCAATAGACACTGATCCTTATATTTGGCATAGAAGATTGGGTCATGCTCACATGGACTTGCTTAACAAGCTTTCAAAGAAGAATCTAGTCAGAGGTTTACCAAAAATCAAGTATGTCAAGACTGAGGTGTGTTCGGCATGCCAATTAGGCAAGCAAATTAGAAGTACTCACAAAGCAAAGAAAATGGTATCTACTTTTAAACCCTTAGAACTTTTGTATTTAGACTTATTTGGTCCAGAAGCCTATAAAAGTATAGGAGGTAAGTAATATGGTTTTGTAATTGTTGATTATTATTCTCGTTTTACATGAGTATTGTTTCTTAAAACTAAAGATGCTGCTTTTAATGAGTTTGAGAAACTAATTAAATTACTTGAGAATAAGCTCAATATAAAGCTTGTAGGTATAAGGAGTGATCGAGGTGGTGAATTTCAAAAAGACTTTGTTACTTATTGTGAAGAAAGAGGAATATCACATGAATTTTCGGCTCCAAGGACTCCACAACAAAATGGTGTGGTGGAACGCAAGAATAGGTCATTGCAAGAGACAGTAAGGATATTGTTGCAAGAAAGCAAGTTACCTAGAAGTTTTTGGGCAGAAGCAGTCAACACAACATGCTATGTTCTGAATAGAGTATTGATAAGACCTATTTTGGAGAAGACTCCATATGAATTGCTCAAGAAAAAGAAGCCCAACATCAGTTACTTCAAGATTTTTGGCTCAAAGTGTTTTGTTCTCAAGACAATTGGTAATGATGGTAAATTCGATGCTAAATCTTATGAAGCTATTTTTCTTGGTTATTCTATGAATAGTAAAACCTATAGAGTTTATAATTTGTTTAAGCATATTGTTGAGGAATCTATAGATGTTACTTTTCAAGAACCTAACAATGATCTTCCAAGAGACGAGGAAGATGATGCAGGTGAAGCTGGACAACAACAAGCTGAAATAGAGAAGGCTACTCCAAAACAGCAAGCTAAAACAGAGACTGGTTCTGGAAAACAGCAAGCTGAAATTGAAACTGGCTCTGGAAACCAGCAAGCAGAAACTTCTATTCCAGTTGATGATGCAATTGTAAAGATGGAAAAGATGACTCTTGATGGTCCTAGAGGAAATAGAGCAAAGGATAAAATGCCAATCTATGATGGTGAAGACTTAGCTCCTCTATCTAAGATAAGGAAGACCTCACATGAAGATATCTCAAAGCATTCATTGCCAAAAGCTACACGGACAGTGAAGAATCACCCTCCAGAACAGGTTATTGGTGATATTTCTGATGGACTCAAGACAAGAAAAGGCACTGCAAATTTTTGTGCTTATGCTGCATTTCTAGCTCAAGAGGAACCCAATAATGTCAAAGAAGCACTCGAAGATGAAAATTGGATCACGGCTATGCAAGAAGAACTCAATCAATTCGAACGATGTGATGTTTGGGAACTTGTCAAGCCACCAAAGAATGCTTCAGTCATTGGTACATAATGGATTTTCAAGAATAAAGTGGATGAATTTGGTACTGTTACTCAAAATAAAGCAAGACTCGTGGCATAAGGGTACAACCAATAAGAAGGCATTGATTTTGATCAAACTTATGCTCCAGTAGCTAGATTGGAATCGATTAGGATGCTTCTTGCTTATGCATGCTACAAGAAGATCAAGCTACATCAAATGGACGTTAAAAGTGCTTTTCTTAATGGATTTCTGGAAGAGGAAGTTTATGTCAAGCAACCCCCTAGTTTTGAACATGAACAACATCCAGACTATGTTTATAAGCTCAAGAAGGCATTATATGGCTTAAAGCAAGCTCCAAGGGCTTGGTACAAGAGGCTTAGTAAGTTTTTGATCAAAAATGGCTTCATTCGAGGTAAAATTGATCCTACTTTATTTACTAGGCAAAATAGTGATGATATTTTGATTGTCCAGATATATGTAGATGATATAATCTTTGGATCCACTAATGATTCTATGTGCGAGTGGTTTTCTAAGTGTATGCGCGGTGAATTTGACATGAGCATGATGGGTGAGCTCAACTATTTCTTGGGACTCCAAATTAAGCAATTAAAGGATGGCATTTATGTTCATCAATCAAAATATGTGAAGAACTTGCTGACTAGATTTGATTTTGAGCAAGTCAAGCAAAAATCTATACCAATGACTCAAAACAGCAAGCTATCATCTGATGAGAAAGGTAAAGATGTGGATATCAAGAAGTATATAGGTATGATTGGTAGTTTATTATACTTAACATCCTCTAGACCTGATATCATGTATAATGTATGTGTTTGTGCTCGTTTTCAATCAAAACCTAAGGAATCACACTTAAATACAGTTAAAAGAATATTTCGATATTTAAGTGGGACTATTAATCTTGGGTTATTTTATCCTATTACAAGTACATTTGATCTTGTGGGGTATAGTGATGCTGACTATGCAGGTTGTCAAACTGATAGAAAGAGCACAAGTGGTGTTTGTACATACTTAGGATAAAATCTTGTATCTTGGCAAAGTAAGAAACAAACTTCAGTTGCATTATCCACAGCAGAAGGTGAGTATTTGGCAGCTGGTAGCTGTTGCTCTCAAATTTTGTGGATGATTCAGACTCTACGAGATTTTGGAATCAAGTGCGGAAAAGTACCAATCTATTGTGACAATACTAGCACCATCAACATATCAAAAACTCCGGTTAAGCACTCAAGAACAAAGCATATTGATGTTCGTCACCATTTCTTGAGAGATAATGCTGCCAAAGGTAAGATTGAATTAGTTTTTGTGCCTACTGAATATCATTGGGCAGATATCTTTACAAAACCCCTTGGTGAAGCAAGATTTTCTACCATTCGAAGGGAACTTGGCATGTGTAGTGTATAACGGCAAGCTATTATTGGAAATTTGGTAATGTTGGCTTACTATCATTTTTCATGTTAGCTTACTATGATGGGTCATTTAAGTGACACTTTTGTGTTTAATTTAATTTCTATTATGATATGTCATTATCTACTTTTGATGATATAAGGGGGAGAACTTAGGAGAATTTCTTTAAGTTTCTAAGTTCTGAACTTGGGTTTTTGTTTAAGTTTCCGTTGTTTTAAGACTTGATGCATCTGGTACTTGATTTGGTGTCTATCTGTTTATGTGGTGTGGTAAAACTTGTTTGAGAGTTTTAATTTAAGACTTGGTTATGCTGATGCTACTAATATTTGAAATCTGTTAAATTGTTTTTGCATTTAGATGCTTATTATGCTAATTGTGATATCTTTAGTTCTATTTTATATTTTGAGATATGCATAGATTTAGGGGGAGTTTTATAAATTCTCCTAGATGTGTGTAATCATCAAAAAGGGGGAGATTGTAAATCCCTTAGTTTTGATGATTAACACAGCAAGCTATAATACTGTTATCCAAGCTTGTTTGTAGGTAATCAGCTTAATGACTTTGTCATTTTAAGCATAATTGTAGCAAGCTGTTATAAGATAATATTGTATCTCAGCAAGCTATGATCAACAGTGTCAGAATAACAGCAAGCCAAGATACACAGTCCAGATTGAATAAGGAAGTCGAATTTCATGAAGATATTATAGAATCTTCTTATATATCAGTTGTAAGGATTCTCTAATATAATATACGTGTTGTATATATATAGAGCTCAATTATAATTCGTTTTTACTTATTCAAATTGATTTCCTAAATTATAGGAGTTTGTTTTTCTATCAAACTCTATCTTCTATATTCTGTTAAAACGTTTTATACTCTATAAAATAGAAGAGATGTTTTCTGAACGTTGTTCATCTTTGTTTCTCTTCTATCTAGCGTACACATGAACGTTGGAAACCATCCCAACGATCTTAAACGGTAGAATTGGATTCTAGTCGTTGTAATTTGTTGAGAATATTTCAAACGTTAATGTGTGGTTGTATATGTGATTTCTTGCAGTTTTACGACTGACTATTTTGCAAGCAAGAACACATACAACTCCTGAACTTTATTGATTTCAAAATACTCTCGAGCTCTTAATTATATACACGTGTTTCATATTAGAGAGTCTATAGTTTGAGTTATAATCTTTATCATTGACGTGTATTGTTCAAATTGTATTGATTAGTTGCTGGATAAGTTGGCTAAGGGAAACAAGGGTTTAGTGTTACTTGCTAGAGGAGTTTGTACTACGGGGTAGTATAGTACTTAGAGAGCAGGTTCTTAAACAGGGTTTCAGCAAGCCATTATCAGCAGCTGGGATAAAGGGAGATATATTGTTGTATCTTGTAGTTGTAACTTTCATTGATCAATAATATATTCTCTTACCAAGTTTGGTAAGGGACCCGGACGTAGACCATAGTGGATTAGGGGTCGAACTTGGCTAAAATTAAAATTTAAAATTAATCCTAGTTAGCCATAATCACCTATTCACCCCCTGGGTGTAATTTCATATATATATATATATGGGTCAGATTCAGTGGGTAACTATTTTTTTAAGGTAACTAAGTAACTACACACAGGTTTATAAACTTTAACGACGTTTGTGTCCTATTGTTTGTTATTCTTTAGTACCTTTAACTTTATGTTGTGCAATTTTCACCTGGTATTTTGTATTCTTTTAACATGTGTGTTAGGTCTTTTAAATATTTTACTAGTATTCTTTTTTTCATCTAATTATGTGTTCTATATATTTTTTATGTTCTTAAATTATTAATTTTGTATGATTTATGTTATGTAATTTGTAGGTGTTGTGTATTTTTAACTAATGCTACGTGGTTTTTGTATGTTCTGTTTTTTGATTGATGTTATATAATTTTTATGTAATTGTTATGTTAAATATTATTTAATTTTTATTGCTTGAAAGTACATGTTCTGTATTTGTTTTGTGTACCGGATATTTTTCATTAGGGTTCTGTATTTTTTAACATTGTTATGTTCTATATTAATTGTTTGTTATTTAAAATTCTATTTATTTATTTTATGTGCCGTATAATTCTATATATTTTTTGTTCTTTAAATTTTGATACGTTATTTAATTTTTACAGTCCCTATTTTTATTTATGTGTTCTCAGTATTTTCATGTTCTATAAATTTTCTTGTACACTTTGTGTGTTCCTTAATTTGAAATACCTTTTATTTTTATATTCTTTTATTTGTACTTTATGTTTTCTATAAATTTTAATATTTTGTTATATATTTTCTGTTTCTTTAATTTTTATGTGTTATGTAATTTTTTATGTTCATTAATTTTAATTTATGTGTTCATTAAATTTATATTTCATAATATAAATATCTATTTATATCTTATAATTTATATTTTATGTTCACTAATTTAAATACTTATAA
This sequence comes from Apium graveolens, assembly GCF_009905375.1. Classification (NCBI taxonomy): domain Eukaryota; kingdom Viridiplantae; phylum Streptophyta; class Magnoliopsida; order Apiales; family Apiaceae; genus Apium; species Apium graveolens. The sequence continues at coordinate 148,669,231 of NC_133647.1, forward strand.
CACATAAACATTGCACCACACATAAAAATTTTACACAACACGTAAATTTTTTATGTTTTATTTATATTTTTAAGTATATTATGTTTTATATTATATAATTTATATTTTAAGTGCTTTATAAATTTATATTTATGTGTTCTGTATTTTTTATGTCCTCTAATTTATATTTTATGTGTTCTCTAATTTTTTGCATATTTTTCAATTATGTCCTCTAATTTATATTTGTTTACTTTTTTATGTATTATACTTTTTCATGTATGTAAGTTAAAAAATTATGTTAATTATGTTTTTATAAAAAAAATTATGCAAATTTAATTTTTAATTTGTAAATATAAATATTATAGAACACATAAAAAATTTACATAACACATAAAATTTTTATGTTTTCTTTATATTTATAAGTACTTTATGTTTTATATTATATAATTTATATTTTAAGTGCTTTGTAAATTTATATTTGCGTGTTCTGTATTTTTTATGTCCTCTAATTTATATTTTACGTGTTCTCTAATTTTTTTGCATATTTTTCAATTATGTCCTCTAATTTATATTTGTGTACTTTTTTATGTATTATACTTTTTTTATGTTTGTAAGTTAAAAAATTATGTTAATTATGTTTTTATAATAATTTATATTTTAAGTGCTTTGTAAATTTATATTTGTGTGTTCTGTATTTTTTATGTCCTCTAATTTATATTTTATGTGTTCTCTATTTTTTTGCATATTTTTCAATTATGTCCTCTAAGTTATATTAGTGTATTTTTTTTATGTATTATACTTTTTTTATGCATGGAAGTTAAAAAATTATGTTAATTATGTTTTTTTTTTAAAATTATGCAAATTTAATTTTTAATTTGTAAATGTAAAGTAAATGGACAATGAAAAAATAAATAAAAAGAAAGAAAAAACAATGTACAAAGGAAAGAAAAAAAAGTAAAATTTTGTGGATAAAAACCGTAAACAGGGTTAAGTGAGACGTGAGACAACTTACAGGTTTTGTAACACTTACACTTGAAGTTACTCAGTTAAGCAGAGATAGGAGTTACCATTTACAGGTTTTGTAACACTTACACTTGAAGTTACTCAGTTAAGCAGAGATAGGAGTTACCATTTGATCGCAAGCCGAGAGAGAGATTACTACCTCGGTCTCATTAGATAGTATACATTGGGGCTGAATGGTGATAGCCCATAATAAGTCAGGCCCAATTGAAGAGGCCCAGGACCCAAACATAAGATCCCAGGACACGTGGCGGCATCACCACCGTCCAGGTTCCCGGGATCCAGAACGTTCCTACGCTCTGGATCTGATAGTACTCTGACGGATTCAGCGTTGACCTTGGGGAGCCCAGGACACGTGGCAACATCACCACCTTCCAGGCACCCGGAATCCAGGACGTTCTTACGGTCCAGATCTGATAGTACTCTGACGCATCCCAGGCGTCCAGATGCCCTACAGTCCAAAAGGCCAACCTACGGTCCAGATGAAAAGGGACAAACCCCTAAACCCTAGTAGGAGGCCTATAAAAGGTAGAACAGAAGGAAGGTTACAGGTTACAAGCTGATATACTCTCTCTCTCTCTCTCTCACACATATACTTACATGCACACACGTACTCTTCACAAACATATCTGCATAATCCCAACTTTGCCCTTCTTCTCCTCAAAACCCTTTCTCATCCTCACGCCGGAGGTGCCGCGGGGACGCCACCCCCCTCCGGTTCTGTTTTACAGGTTCCCACCCTACAGCTATACCGCACACGGCCGTCGTCACAGCCTAAAAGGAGTTTGAGCTCGGGCCCTACAAGGAGAAGGTCCCGGGGCGATCTGGGATTATCATTGGCGCTAGAAGGAGGGGAACCCACCTCCCAGAAACGTGAAACACCATCTCCCAGTAAGAACGCTAATACCCATCTCTCAGACCCGTTTCTACAAGGTTTATTATTGTAAATTCATAGCATTTCCAAGTAACCATGACTACGAGAAAAAGCAAAGCAGCAGTTTCCGCCTCTTTCCTACCGCCTCCTCCCCAACCCAGGGATGGAGACATCGAAGACCTGGACGAAGGGTTCCCCATAACCCGGACTCCCTCTCAAAATCTCCAACCAGGAGATCAGAGAATAGTCATTGAAAAAGCTGCCCACAAACACACAGGGATCACCACAAACCCATGGGGAAGCATGACCCCGGAACAGATACAGACGGCTATGGACCTGTGGAAGGAAAAGCAGAACGCCGAGCCGGAGACCCGCCCAGGGGATCAGCGAGAGCGGTCTAAAGAACAGTCCGGAGAATCTCGGGGATCCGTCTTCGACCGGATTGCGAAGAATTTAAAAAAGCCACCAGAGGACGCCAGAGATGAAATAAGAAAAGCTGCCCTCCGGGAGAGAATCCGGAAAAAAGAAGAGGCTAAAGCCCAAGAATCTATAGAAAGGAGGATCCGGGAGGAGGAGGCCAAGCTAAAGAGAAAGGCCCACCGGATTCATGTTTCCTCAGACTCAGAGCCGGAGAAGGAGTCCAAGCAAGAACAAATGGCCCGGGCCCTTCGAGACCTTAAAAGGAAAGTGGAGGGCGACATGGAAGTAGGGGCAGCAGCGACCCCGTTCACAAAGTGTCTGGAAGCCACCCCTAGAGAGTCAGGGCTGAAGCACTTCAATTTTGACTCTTTTGACGGGCTGGCTGACCTTGAAGAGCATTTGAACTATTTTGAGCAAATATCCAATATTTATGATTACAGCGACCTGACTAGATGCCGATTCTTCGCATCAACACTGAAGGGGGGCGCTCAGAAATGGTTCAGCCGCATACCATCCCGGAGTGTGGACTCCTGGAAAGACTTCCGCGAGATATTTTTGAAAAGATTCAGGGCCAACCGGATGAACGAGCTGCAGATGTGTCATCTAGAAACGATCCAAAAAGAAGCAAGGAACCCCTTCCGGAATTCATCAAAAGATTCCAGGAAGCAATCAACCAACTCTCCAACTTAGAAGAAAAGGAGGCAGTAAACATCTTTCGAAGAAACTTGCACCCGATATCTTGTGAAGGCTATGTCAAAGACCTGATTCACAGGGAGCCCCAAAGCCTGGCGTCAGCATATGCGTTGGCATCAAAGTTCATAAAGGAAAATGATTTCCTCAAATCAATGAGGATGAACACAAGAATACAAGACGATGACGAGTCTCCGGAGCGACGCTCGTCATCCCGGAGAGACAAGAGATACAAGTTTGACAGGCAAGCCAACTACACCCAGCAGTCCCGGGGAACCCCACCCAGGGAAACGTACCCCGAATCAAGAAAAAACGAAAGGAAACAAAAGGCCAAGAAGGAACCCAAGCCGGAACCAGAGTGGACACCCCTCAACAGGCCCCGGGCCGACGTTTTGCGTGAATTCAAGGGAAAACCATTTTATTATCCGCCAAAACCCTTGCTAGCGCCGCCCGAAAACAGGGCCCGGGACAAGCATTGTGGCTATCACGAAGATCATGGCCATACTACTGAAAACTGTTTCTCCCTCAAGATGTTCATAGAAGACCAAATCAAGAAAGGAAACATGAACCAGTATCTTCAAAGGGGCTCGAATGACAAAGACAGAGCCCCGGGAAGAGGCAAAAATATGGTGAGTGTTGTTTTCGGTGGCACAGCCTCTCCACCGCGGAGCCCGGATCGGGAGAATGATGTGATGATGATCCAGACTCGGGAGGACGAACCGATTTGCTTCTCTTATTCTGATTATGAGGGCCTCGATCCGGATCATAACTTGGCATTAGTGGTGACCCTCGACATCGCAAACAACGAGGTAAAAAGAATTCTAGTTGATAATGGTTCATCTGCTAATATCGTATTCGAGCACACGCTTAACAGGATGGAGCTCGGACACCTCAGAATGGATCCCTGTCTTGAAGACCCTTTGTACGGATTCGGGAACACCATGATTCCAATCCGGGGTATCATCTATCTTCCCATCATATTTGGAACCGCACCCCGAGAGGTCTCCCATATGATGAAATTCTATGTGATAAGTGAAACCTCCTCGTACAATATGATCCTTGGTAGGCCCACTATCACCAAGCTCAGGGCGATCCCCTCAACTATTCACTTAAAACTCAAGTTCCCCACCCCAGGAGGCACTGGAGAACTGAAAGGAGATAGGGAAATGGCTGGTAAATGCTATGGTCAAGCACTCGTCATGGCAGAAACGGAACCGGAAAACCGGAAGAGAATAATGTCCCTGCCCAAGGGACAAAGCAGAAAGAAGCATCGAGAACACCTTAGTAAAAGGGCCCGTTTGGATGTGAACATGATCGAAGACTCCGAATACAGCGTAACCAACGCTGATGCCCGGATTCAAAAGTTTGTAGAGAGCAAGGAGAAGACGAAGGTAGAACCGGCCCAACAGACAATCGAGGTAGATTTGGAACCCGGGAACCCCACCCGAAAAATCAAAATCGGAAAAGGCTTGGAAACCACATTCCAAAAGGAGCTTATCAACCTACTAAAAGAGCACGCTGACGTATTCGCCTAGTCCCCGGAAGACATGCCAGGGATCGATGAATCCGTGGCCATGCACAGTCTGGATGTAGATCCAAAGCAAAAACCAATCAAACAAAAGCGAAGGAACTTCGCCCCGGAAAGGCAACAGGCAATCGACCAAGAAGTCGAGAAGTTGTTAAAGGCAGACATAATCTGTGAAATTAAGTATCTGGACTGGCTAGCAAACGTTATGCTGGTCAAAAAACCCAATGGCAAGTGGCGAATGTGCGTGGATTATACAAACCTCAATTCAGCATGTCCTAAAGACTCTTACCCCCTGCCCAATATCGACCAGCTGATAGACGCGACCTCGGGCCATGTCATGTTAAGTTTTATGGATGCCTTCTCGGGTTACAACCAGGTCAAGATGAATCCGGCAGACATTGCAAAAACGGCATTCATCACACACCGGGCCGTCTACGCTTTTGTTATAATGCCGTTTGGGTTAATCAACGCCGGAGCAACATACCAAAAAATGATGAATACCATCTTTAAAGAGCAACTGGGCAGGAACATGGAGTCTTACGTTGATGACATGATCGCCAAGTCGGTCACAATCTCAGAACACATCCAGGACCTTCGGGAGTGTTTCGAAAACTTGAGAAAGTACAACATGAAGCTGAACCCGGAGAAATGCACGTTCGGGGTCCCTTCCGGGAAGTTTTTGGGTTTTCTGGTCAGCGAAAGAGGAATAGAGGCCAACCCGGAGAAGATCAAAGCTATAATGGAAATGACAGTTCCCCGAACTCAAAAAGACATCCAAAAGCTCTCAGGATGCCTAGCGGCACTTCGAAGATTTATCCCAAAATTGGCAGAAAAATGCCTACCATTCTTCGAACTGTTAAAAGGGGCCCAAAACAAAAAGCTAATCGAGTGGACCCCGGACTGTCAAACAACGTTCGAAGAAGTAAAGCGACATTTGATGAACCCGCCTATTTTATCAAAAGCAAAGCCCGGGGAGCCTCTTTACCTCTACATCGCAGCCGGGGAAAGAGCAGTATCCTCCGCACTCATCCGGGAGGAAAATGGGACACAGACCCCGGTATATTATGCGAGCCAAGTCCTGAAAGATGCCGAAACCCGGTACCCAAACTTGGAAAAGTTCGCACTGGCCCTCGTACACTCGAGCAGAAAGCTAAGACAATACTTCCAAGGCAGGGAAATCAGGGCAATCACTAATCAACCACTTCGCAAAATCATCCACAAACCGGACGCCTCCGGGAGATTAGTCAATTGGGCAATCGAATTGAGCCAATTCAATATCAAATTCATCCCGAGGACAACCATAAAAGCCCAGGCGTTGGCCGAGTTTGTCATGGAATGTACTTTTCCAGAAACCCCCGAAACGCCTGAAACCAGTTCCAAAGAAGAAAAAGAGTGTAACAACCGGGATCTTTGGACGCTACATGTTGATGGCTCGGCCACAGCCGAAAGGTGCGGAGCCGGTCTGATCCTCTCCAGCCCGGATGGATTCGTAATTCAGCAGGCCATCACCTTCGCCTTCAAAGCAACAAACAACCAGGCTGAATATGAAGCCCTACTCTCCGGGCTCAGGCTAGCCAAATCCCTTGGAGTAAGGAGTTTAACAATCTACAGCGATTCTCAGATCGTGGTAAGACAAACCAATGGTGAATATGTCGCAAAAAATCCTAAATTGGCCCGATATCAGGAAATGGTTAGAGCAATCCTGGAAACCATCCCGGACTCGACCATCTTACAGATAAACAGAGAAGAAAATGCGAAAGCAGACGAGCTGTCCAAGCTCGTCCAGAATACTTCAGATTTAAGCAGCTCGGTTTACTTCGAGGAACTCGGAGCCCCCAGCACCGATCGACAAGAAGTATTATGTGTTAGCAACCCGGAGAATTGGATGACGCCCTACATAGCCTACCTCAAGGACGGTACCCTGCCGGAAGATCAGAACAAAGCCCGGTACCTCAAGTATAAGGTTGCACGCTTCTTTCTAGAAAACAATCAGTTATACCGGAGAACCTTCTCTACACCAACTCTAAAGTGCGTTGATCCGGAGGAAGCGGATTACTGCCTCCGGGAGGTTCATGAAGGGATCTGCGGGGATCACCTAGCGGCTGAAGCTTTAGCCTACAAAGTCATCAGGCAAGGCTATTACTGGCCAACAATCCACGCTGATTCAGTCGCCTATGTCAAAAAATGCAGTAAGTGCCAGAAGTTCAGCAACGTACCAAAACAGGGTTCAAGCCTCTCGGGATCCGTTCTCTCACCGATCCCATTCGCTGTCTGGGGAATTGACATCATGGGTCCTTTCCCTCGAGCAAAAGGGGATCTCCGTTACGTCCTGGTAGCAATAGATTATATGACTAAGTGGGCGGAGGCCAAGGCTATGAGAACCATTAACCAGCAAGACTGCATCAAGTTTGTGGACACGATTGTAATGAGGTTCGGGATCCCGATGGTCTTAATCTCGGACAATGGTCCGCAGTTCGTGGGTTCAGATTTTGAAACCTATCTGAAAGAACTCGGGATTAGACACAAAAAAGCATCTGTTGCCCATCCACAAGGGAATGGACAAGTTGAGGTCACAAACAGAACTATACTCCGAGGCCTGGAAAAGAGACTGGAAGACTCTAAAAAGAACTGGCCGGATGAACTCCCGAAGGTTTTATGGTCATACAGAACTACCCCCCGGACGGGAACCGGGGAGACTCCATTCAAGCTCGCCTACGGTACTGAAGCCCGGTTACCGATAGAGACCGGATCCCCTTCTCATAGAGTGACCAACTTTGACGAAGTCTCCAACATAGAAGGCCTCAGGACCAACCTCGAATTCCTGGACGAGGTAAGAGATCGGGCCGTAGAAAAAATGGAAAGCTACAAGGAAAAAACAAAGCTTTACTTTGCGAAGAAAGCCAGAATACGGGAATATGTGGCAGGAGATCTAGTACTCCGGGACACTGAAGCCTCGGACCCAACTAACCAGGGAAAACTGCAGCCAAACTGGGAAGGCCCTTATATAGTCAAAGAAGTGATCCGTCCGGGAACTTACAAGCTAAGCTACCTCAGCGGAACCGAGGTCCCCAATACCTGGCATGGAACCCGCCTAAGGAAATTCTACCAATAAGTAAAAGGTACACACCCTGGAAACATATCTACATCTATATTATGATATTTCGATGTAAGCATTGTCCTCATTCACCCCAGAATGTAATTTTTTCTCTCAATATGAATGAAAAACTCTACTTTAAGCGTTCCATAGTTTGAATCAATTTCATTATGTCACTTATTTATTTACCATCAGATTTAAAAACACAGCCTATGTGTACTTTAAAAATTTCTATCAAATGGAGATTTACCCCTGCCCGGGGTCCTATAAAAACTCAACCCATGAGTACTTATAAAATTTGTCAAAGTTAAATGTTTTTACCCCAACCCGGGGTCTGCAAAAACACAGCCCATGTGTACATTAAAAATTTCTATCAAATGGAGATTTACCCCTGCCCGGGGTCCTATAAAAACTCAGCCCAGAAGTACTTACAAAATTTCTCAAAGTTAAATGTTTTCACCCCAACCCGGGGTCCGCAGAAACACAACCCATGTGTACTCCAAAAAAAAAAAATTCCTAACATATACAAATCAATAAGGAAAGAAAGAAAAGCACAATCATATTAAACTACCCCGGGGAACCACACCCCGGGGGGCAAATCGAAATCATTCAGATTACAGATAAGTTAAAAAAGCCAAAAGGCTCAGTTCGAAATTGCTCAAACTAAAAAAGGAAATGGAAATTACATGCCAAAACATGGCAGGGTCTTCAAGCTTCAAAAGGCAGAGTCGGCGGGAGGAGAAGGAGGCTGCTCTGGATTACCCTCTGGTATGGGAGGCTGTTCAGCAAGTGGCGACCCGGAGAAGGAGGGAACATTACTGGACGTCCCAACACCGGACTCCATTGCCCGGATAGTTTCCTTTTCCTGCTCCAACCGGGTCTCCTCTTCTATATACTTCTCCAAGAAGACGTCTATTGTACCATGAGGCTCTTCACCGAGATACTTCGAAGCAACATTCCAGCAGATCTGGATCTTCTCCAGCGCTTTGTCATTCAGCTCTTCGAAGTACGCGGGAGTGCCCCGGAACCCTGCCAGAACCTCCTCGGGAGTGGGCCGGGCGGCAAGATCGTCCTTCAACTTCTGATTTTCAGCCCTCATCTCCCGGACAGAAGCCTCAGCCCGGTCCTGCCTCTCCCGGATCTCGTCCAAAATCTTCTTATGAGCAGCAGCCTCCCTTGCACTCGCCTCCTTCAACTCCTGAATCTCCCGGGACAGCCGCTCGGATTCAGTCTTATAGACCTCGGCAGCATCAGCCTTCGCCTGAAGGCTCCGGGTTATGCAAACCAGCCCAGCAACCCGGGAGTTAGCCTGAAAATATTATAAGTCAGGATTAGGTAACACAAATACAAGAGTACAAGAAGAAAACAAGAAAAAGGCTTACAGCAGTGATGTCCTCCTGAAGCCCGACCAGAAAGTCATCAAGGGGCTCTTTCCGGTATTTCTTCCTCTCCGCCGTGCTGGCATAATTCTCAAACAGCTCCCTCCGGCGAGTATCCGGGGTAAAACTTGCAAGCAGGGCCTTCAGAGTTTCCGGAGTGTCCGGGGCCAGATCAATAGCAGCCTTCTTTGAAACCGGACCCTCAGAAACATCATCACTCTTGTCCCCGGAACCCGCGGGGGCACCCTTCCTTTTTCGAGGTGCGGGAACTTTTATCACATTCCCCTGCTGCACGTCCTCGGCCCGAGGCTCGTTGATCACAATTGTTGTCCTCCCCTGGCGAGACAGCGCCGCCTTCCGGGCCGCATCATCACCCTCTCCAACCTTCTTCTTCCCAACATCCACGCTCGTCAGTCCCCCAATCTTTCGCAATTTGGCCGAAAGATCCTTAAGCTGGGCAGACATATTAGGAGGATAGGGAATCAACTTCGGGATACCTGAAAAGGAGAATAACAAAATATCAGTCCCGGATACAAACAGTCAATAAAAGTTACAGTATCAAAATAAAGCTAAGGCAATAGACTTACATCCGGCAGCATGCATGTTCTCATTGCTAGTAAAATAGTCCCGGGTCCACTGCGTCCCAAGTGCCCCACAGAAGGCATAAACCATCGCGAGAGCTGTTTGCCCGAGCCGCTGGAGCGGAAACCTATCTGTTTTAATTTCAAGTTTATGGAGTGGCATAAACTCCAGATCCCCACCCCGGACAAAAATGAACTCCCGGTGCCATCCCTTAAGCGACGTCAGCATACTAACCGGGAGCACCATCTTATCAGAGGGGTACCCACAATCCTCTATCCTAAACATGAACTCGTAAATTGGCCGAGCGGTGGATCTCTTAATTTTAAAAATATGATGAAAAAGTTTGAAGGTGGGGAGGTAATTTTTGGCATGACAGCAAGCTAAAAACCAGCTGATCCATTTCACCGAGTTCGGGGCTAGCTGAGTAAAAGGGATACCATAAACATCCCGGCATAGGGATTCGGTGAACTGATGTAATCCGAGGCGCATGCCCCGGAGATGCTCAAATGGAATTCCAACCCATCCCCCCTCCGGTCTGTGATATACCCTTTCATGCTCCTCAGGCCATCTCCACTGGTATGTATCATCAAGGTTAAAGGCAAGCCTAAGGGCACCATCCACCTCGGCGTCTGTGTACTTCTCCTGGACCTCTCTATGAACCGCCCCACACTCATACCTAGTCCCCGGGGCAGTGAAGAACTTCCTATCCATCTCATCCTCATTATAAGGCTCCCGGCCTCCCAAACCATCCGGGCCCCCATATGCCTCGGATAAATCTCTGTAATAAAAGCTCATGGGCTTGGGGTTCACTCGGCACTGGACGAAATATTCATCTACATCCTCCCACGACCCATCCGGATTCGATAAGGTACCCCCGGGACCTAATACTAGGGTCTGAGCTAAAACTTGTTGAGGCGGGTCAACCCGGGGAGGCATTTCTACTGAACTACAGCTAGAAGAGGAAGAGGGGTAGAAGGAGTTAAGTTCACCTAACCCGACAGGACGCTCGGGATACCGATTCCTAAGAGTAGCAATACGTTTAAAGCGACTACCTGGCATATACTACACGTGTCTATGTAAACGCACCCCGGAGTCAATGCCAAACCCGAACCCAACAACAAAACAAGACAAAAAACAGAACAAGTTTAGAAACAAATCATGTACGTATCTTACCCCAAAAACAAGATCTGCAGCATATACATACATATACAACAAAAAGCAGATATCAAGAACACACCCCGGGCTCTACAACTATTTACACTACAAAAACCCACTTATTCGCATACAAAACTACAAAAATCCATGTTATTTACACAAATGAGACACAAAGCCATTGGAAAAGCTACGCAAAAACTACACTACAAAGATTCAAGGCCAAAACATCAAGGCGGTCATGAAATACGAGCAAGAAATGCAAAGTGGCGAAGCAAAAACTCGCGCAAAATAACTACATGCATCGCAAAAACATAAGGAAAAAGTGAAAAAGGAAGCAAAATAATCGAGATACTTACAAATGGGCAGGAGAAAGAAATGTGGCTTTAACAAGAAATGCTCCGAAAAATCTCTGAAAAATCTCTCTGTGGAAGTGTTTGCGTAAAATAAAAATGGAGAGAAAAGGCATGTATTTATAGAGGGTAGAGAGAAGAGATGAACGGCTTTGTGATTAAGGGAACCGTCGGGGCCACGTGGCACCCCCTGATTGGCGTCAATTTAATAACCGCAGCAGTTATTACCACTACTGCAATCATGTCACGGCGCGTCTTTTTATGCAAAAAAGGGGGGGAAACAAAAAACTGTACACTCAAAAGATACGCATAACAGGTGTATATCTCTGACCCCGGCTAGAATCCCAACAGCCGCCCGGCATCCCGGGTTTGCAGCGACAGCTTTTCAGAGTCCAGTTAAATCAAATGTCAGGAGTGTACTTGCCCACCAAACCGTGCCCAAAATTCGAACTTAAAATCAAATGACTAACCAAGTCAACCACGGAGTCTCATCCCCATGTGACCCCGGGCTTAGAGGGCAATAAATCAAACAACCCCCAAAATTTTCCAAAGTATTTCAAGGACTCTCACCTTGAACTTAAGTCAAATGACTAACCAAGTCAACCCCGGAGTCTCATCCCCATGTGACCCCGGGCTTAGGGGGCAATATATCAAACCCCCAAAATTTTCCAAAGTATTTCAAGGACTCTCACCTTGAACTTAAGTCAAATGACTAACCAAGTCAACCCCGGAGTCTCATCCCCATTTGACCCCGGGGTTTGGGGGCAGCAAATCAAACAACCCCCAAAATTTTACAAAGGCGCCGCGGCACAAGGGCAATTACTCTACTCCCCCATCCGGGTAAACTCGCATAAGGGAGTGGGGGGCAAATGATAGCCCATAATAAGTCAGGCCCAATTGAAGAGGCCCAGGGCCCAAACATAAGATCCCAGGACACGTGGCGGCATCACCACCGTCCAGGTTCCCGGGATCCAGAACGTTCCTACGCTCTGGATCTGATAGTACTCTGACGGATTCAGCGTTGACCTTGGGGAGCCCAGGACACGTGGCAACATCACCACCTTCCAGGCACCCGGAATCCAGGACGTTCTTACGGTCCAGATCTGATAGTACTCTGACGCATCCCAGGCGTCCAGATGCCCTACAGTCCAAAAGGCCAACCTACGGTCCAGATGAAAAGGGACAAACCCCTAAACCCTAGTAGGAGGCCTATAAAAGGTAGAACAGAAGGAAGGTTACAGGTTACAAGCTGATATACTCTCTCTCTCTCACATATACTTACATGCACACACGTATTCTTCACAAACATATCTGCATAATCCCAACTTTGTCCTTCTTCTCCTCAAAACCCTTTCTCATCCTCACGTCGGAGGTGCCGCGGGGACGCCACCCCCCTCCGGTTCTGTTTTACAGGTTCCCACCCTACAGTTATACCGCACACGGCCGTCGTCACAGCCTAAAAGGAGTTTGAGCTCGGGCCCTACAAGGAGAAGGTCCCGGGGCGATCTGGGATTATCAAATGGTAAGCTAATGTAATTAATTATTATATTATAAACTTTATTATTTTTATAATTTATACAATTAAATGAAACATTTCAAAAAGAAAATAATATAAAAGGAAAGGGACAGAAAATAATATGCTATTCTATTCGGTTCTTTTTGCATACAATAATCTCTGTAAAGAGAGAATTGCTGCCTTGAACTCTTGTTCGTTAAATGTAGGAGGTCAAAATTTTGATTATCTAGTGTGCGTAAATTTAATTAGCAAAGTAAAAATACTTAGTTCAATTATTTAAATAAATATAGGTACAAATATTTCGAAACGGTTAGGGGAAAAAGGGTAAATTTTTTTTAAAAATGTATAAAACATATATATATATATATATTCACGTTACAAATTTTTATTTTTAGTAGCGGGAGATATCAAAATTAATTCTCAATATTTTTCTTGAATTTTATAGTACGACATTTGACACTTTTTAATTTGCAATCATAACGTATGCACAAGGGATAATCTCTTGTTAATTAAAAAATCTATCAACACCCCTGTTACATTTTGTTCAAAAAAAATCAAAAAAAACACCCCTGTTACATAGGCATTTGAAAAATATTCACTTCTTTCATATTCGTTAATTATGAGAATGATCAATTAAAATGATATCAATATTCTGACTTGTTCACTCTCCTCAGAAGACCAATATTCAACTAGACAAAGCTATAAACAATTCTCCACACATTAATACAAATTTCTCAAGTTCATGAGCATGATGATTTTCGTTCAATACTTCATCAACTGATCATATACTCATCTTTTAACTTTATTTGAATCACAAGTAAAACTTCATATATATGAAATGTTGATTAGCTGGAAATGGTTGTTTATAAGTATTAGTTAAAACTTAACATCTGCAACAAACATGTTGCTTCTCTTAAACACACAAATGTGAGAAGTCACCATCAGGCAAAGTGGGTAAGACGCATTGACAGAGATTAGGCAAGAGTGGAAGCAACAATGCTTTGTCTCAGGCCACTCATCTTTATACAAGACAAATATTGCACTGGACTTCTTTACTGTACAACTCACTTTACTTACCAAATATAGGAGAGCATCAACCTTTCTAGAAAACTGAATCTCTTTTCTTATTGTATATATCCAAATGACAATTATCACTAGATACTAGCACCCTTTGTATGATATTGTTACTTCTAGAACATTTGCATAGAAAAGCAAAAAGTATAATTTTTATTTGAGAAAAGGTGATGGTTCCGTGATTCATGATATCCATTTATAGGGCTGAAATTTAATTAGACCTCTTGATAGAAGGGATTTTCATCAACCTTGCTAGTGCAATTTACCATTTAACCACGATAACTTATGTGACGCAACAATAAAACATTACAGTTCAACAAAGTGTATGTGATGCTAAATTGGAGGGATAAAGGAAATAAATTAGAAGACTGCGATTGTTGTGCAACACAATCAACCCCGTAGAGAGTATTTCTTCCCTGTAAAAGCTTGAAATTTTGGCTCTTCTTTTGCCGAGGGCTGCTCTGGTTTTGTCTCCTTTGCAGGTTCCTAAAAAAAAGAAATTCCAATAGCTTAAAATGCATGATACAGTCATACTGTTGAAACTCCAAGTATAAAATTACAAAACTCATTAATTACCTTTTGTGTTCCATTTGACTTGTTTGCATTTGATCCAAACACAAGTTTACCCTGAGACTGGCGAGAGCTACTTTGGGTGCTAGATCCTGAAGAAGGCTGTCCCCTACCATTGGAAGTGACAGGCTGCTTGTCTCTGGACCCAGAAGAAGAAACTGGCGGAGGCTCATATTTCAGAGGCTTCCCATCCAGACGTCTCCCAGCTCCAGTGAAAGCATTGAACTTTGGTTCAGCCTCTGCTGCAGCCTCTTGATCTGAAAATATTTACAACATCAATTTATGCATGTAAGACACAAATATATATATCATTTAAATTCGTTATATGTTTGTTGTTTAATTAGATAACGGAATGTGGAAACAGAGGGAGGGAGAGTTTACAAGCTTGACTGGCAATGAAAAAAATTATCCAAAGGACAACACAGTCTACATGAAGTGAACCGCACAGTCTACATGAAGTGAACCGACACCTGAAGGGGACTATAATGGCAATCTCAAGACATAACATTACTAGGAGTTCATGCCAGAGTAAATATAATACCTTATAAACCCTTGCAGCACATAATCCTTTATTTTTATTTTGATATCTATTTTGATTTGTATCTGTTATATATTCGAACTCGATATTATACACTCATATGGAACGCATTACATTATTACATCCTTGTTCAACATGCTTCTTTTACTTATTATATTTTTTCTTACTTAGAAATTGGTAGCACATTTTATCATTAAAAAATAAAATTTCAAGATAACAAAAAATTATCTAAGTTTGAATATCAACAAGTACTTTGAATTTCACTGATCACAACATTATGTTAATTTTGTAGTTGCCTTTACGCTGTGCTCCCGAGTTAAAATCAGGAGAGGAAAGAGGAGAACTGTTTTTTTTTTTGGAAATTTTCCTTTATAGTTGTGCTCCCGACTTTTTTGAGGAGAGGAGAAAAAAATGAGAGAAAATTTTCAAAATTTTCCACCCAAAAGTTTCTTCCCGAAAATGGGATTGATTGGGGGATAGCTCTCACACACATAATAATATTATTTTTTGCTTCTCTTCTTTTTCTTCCACTTCTCTTCTTCCATATAAAACTTGGGAGCACAGCGTCAATCCTTATATATAATGATCAATGTAAACATGACATGTGCCACATATGTGTATCTAGATGTATACGTATAAGAAAAGAGAATAACAAGATGTATATGTACTCCCTCCGTCCCAAAATACAAGTCGCTTCGACTTTTTACGCGTACATTAAGGTGTATAAAAGTTATAGCTCCGCATACTTTTTCTAATTTTTTTTGAATTAAAATTTAATATGTATACTTTTATTCAGAAAAAAAAAATTTGAAAAATGATTTGTGGAGCTATCCTTTTTATTCACCTTAAAATACGCGTAAAAAGTCAAAAGGACTTGTATTTTGGGACGGAGGGAGTATTAAGGAAAGTAGATAATTTCCTTTTGGAAATACATACACAACTGCCAAAAATAAGATAATTTATTGTGTCACCCCAGATAAATCCTGAGGTAATCTCAGGAACTTTATTCTCATATATTTGTATGCAGTATGCATGTATGTGTGTATATCACCTATATACCAAGTTTCGAGATCTGACCTTCTACTGGTGTTTTGCTTGAAGGAAGAGATGTGGCAGGTTTTTCTGGTTCCTTATAATCAAGGGGAGGAGCAAAATCCACCTCACAGTCTGTCTCGATGATAGTGATGGCATTGGAAGGCTTTGCCTCAATAATATCTATGTAATACTTTTTATTGTTATATGCTACCATAATACTGTCTCCAGTGGTTAAGCAAGAAAAGTTCCTCAGTGTCGTCTCTAAGCTGTACAATAGAAGGAAGAAAGAAATACTAATTGAAAGCTCTGGAAAAGTGGTGCTCAATTCTAATTTTACATAAGCAAGTAAAAATTATGAAAAGGAATACGAACAGAAAAAACATCTTCAAATATGATAACAAATTGGTCAAGTATTCCGTTGACTTACATGGCTTTTGGATTCGAGATATCCAAAAAGTCCATTGTATGGGGTTGCAGTTTTACATATGTCCCCTTTGGAAGAGTTGCATTCTTAACTCTCACAATATCCCCTTCTTGTAAAAGCAAATTCTCCATCATCTGAAAGGAATCAATATAATATCATGTCACTGTTAAAGAAACTTAAAAACGACAATAGCACAGTTACAATGTCAAGGCAATTTAGATATTAAACACAAATATTAGGAGTCCTACCCAGTATGGCATATATATCATGCCTTCTTCCGCAATGAACTCCAAAACCCCACAATGAGAGACTCGCTCAGTAGCCGCATTCCGCAGCTCAAACAACATTGGATAGTCTATGTGCAGAGATGCTGCAGTATCCATAGGATCATATTAGTACCAAGATGCATATCAGTATACTATATTTTGGAGTAAAGACCAGCAAAGAAATAAATACTTAAATAAATGTAGAGACAATCAACTAACCAAGGCGATCAAGAGCTGAAGGAGGCATAATAACTGAAACAAAAAAGTGAAGATAATCAGTCTGGTACATAAATCATGATTAAAAAAATAGAAGACATAGATGGATTACTCACTTTTATCACCATTTTCTATTTGTGGCTGCAGCAATAAAAATGAAAAGTAGTATTAGGATCATAAAAATAATACTGAACACAGTGTAAAATCTACTTCATTATCTTTTGAGATCAAATAGTGTACTAGACCAAGGCAAGTAAAGCTTCCAACCTTGTCAATAAAGGATGCTGGGTAGCATCTGTAAGTCTGCTCAAATGATGTTCCATGAAATCCATATCCTTCAAAAAACTGCAATAGCACAAATAAGCATCACAGATAATTACAGCACAGATAAAAACAAAAAGCACAAAACTTTACAACATATTGTTAAATCATTATACAATTACTAATATATTGAAGTTCAAAGCTAGCAGCACATTAATAAAAAAAGGTCCAGCTACAAATTCATTGCAATTCGCATGTTTAAAATATTTGAGTATATCTGCAACGTAAATTGAGCAACGCTGCTAAGAATTCATCTTTAACGAAGAAAGTTTCATTCGGCACTTAATTCAGATGATTTTGTATGTCAGATAGTTGAAACAACTATTAATTCTTCAAAAAGCTTCATGCTTGTGTGTTCACTAATGGCTATCAAGACCACATCTTTTTAGGGTCTCAGCCTCTAGATATATGACAGAGTTAGGATTTTTAACTTGGTTGAGATGGAATTTTAGTATATGCAATGAAGTTTAATCTAATTCGTTGCAACTCTGTACTTGTTAGGAATTATATTCATAGGGCATATCAGTTTTGGTAAAGGTTGTATTCTAATTCAAGAGAACAGCTTATAAACATCTAGGACACCGGTCCTTTGCAGACTTTCTCCACAAGTGGGTTGGCAACATGCAAAAAGCTTTCTATCAAAGTTGCAAGCAACCTTATAAATTCTAACTCTAGCTAGATAAATAGACACATTCTAATATAATTCTAATTATCAAAAGGTCCCATACTCATAAACGGTACGGGATTAGCTGAGGTAAAACGAACAGCTGACAGGAATGACTTGACCGTTTGGTAAACTGCAACGACATAGGGTAAGACTAACATCGTTACTAACTACAAGTAAGCATAACAAGGCACACTCAAATCTACAATCACTTGATCACTACATAGATGTAAAAGCCAGATGATCTCGAATTTAACCGAAACCAATAAACAAATTAAGCTTCATCACATCTCACTAAAAAAGCTCAAATAATTACAAATTACAGCTAAACACACAAGAAAACACACACACACACACACAGAGAGAGAGAGAGAGAGAGAGAGAGAGAGAGAGAGAGAGAAATTCACACAAACACTTGAATCAATCAATTCAAAAACAATAAAATTAACACATACCATGGTTGATATCTTTCTGATAATCTTCAATTGTCCTAACCAACAATCACAACTCCCCTAAGCCAAAAAAACACATAAAATCTTGATAATTGCTCAAAAAATAAAGTGATTAAAAAAGTAATCTCAGATTGAATAATCAAGAAAAGGGAATAATGGGTTATACCTAATAAGAAGAATTGGAATATAAAGTTTGGATCTTTATTCTTATTCCTTTCGGAGATTGAAGTTCGTTTGGCAGATAAGCAAGAATATTTGGATGGAGAAACGAATGTGAACGATTGTTTTATGGTAGACGTGGTTGGGCCAGTTCAAATATATTAAAACTGTTGATAAGATTTCTGGGCTTTTAGAGCTCGGCCCACTGTTGAGATTTGTCAAATTCTAACTCTACTCTACCTGGGTGGGATTAGAATTGCATTTTGATTGGTGGAAAAAATGTTGTCAGAAAAATTAGATGACTGGTTGGTAATTTTTATTTTAATTTATGCATATTTTGAGATATAATATATAAAAATAATATTTTTGAGAAGGTTTGATGTTGAAACTGATAACTAATTCTTGCAAAAACTGAAAACAAGCATGGGATATGTTTTTGCTAACAGCAGCTTCTAGACCGATAATACTTTTTCAAAAAGCAGCTTTTAGAATTTACCAAACATATTTCTGACAACTTTTTAGTAAAAAGCTACTCTAATTGTCTGCACAAGCAATACCAAACAGGGTCTTTGTTTTATTTAAAGTGGCCCGGATTTTAGAAAAATGTTTTGAGATTTTTATAGGCACTCGAAGCACACCACGTTGTGCTAAGCACAAGGTATTTGATAATTTAATTTTAATTAAAAATATGATTAATAAAATATAAAATAATAATTTAAATTATTGCATAATTTTAAATTTTAAGACAATAATATTTTTGTGAAAAAAATTATATTTATACGTAAGCTCATTAATGGTTGATACTACTACTTATGATTTTGATAATCTTAGCAAACTATTTGAACTGTTAGCAAGATAAAAACGGTTTGACAGGACTTAACAAAGTGTCCGTGGCTTATAATTGATAACTAATTAATACTTATACCTAACTTAAGCGTTTGAATAACTTTATTTATAAGTTAGGAATTTTTTTACTTAAATGAACTAAAATAAATAATTTTTAAATATAATTATCTTAATTCGTGAATTTAAAATGTTATAACATTTAGAAACATATATTTTAAAATTAAAATTGATAAAAAAGCGAAAAATTAAAATAAGTTGAAAAAAATTATGTTATTACTAATATTCAACTTATCAGCTTAAAAATTATAAATCTAAATTATAAGTTGGGTCGACAAACACTCGTCGATAAGTTGTACTAATAAGCATGGTTGTCCCATTGAACCAAGATTTTGGGATCTCCGGTCAACAAGGTTGAATTTCCTTTGTAACGACTTATATATTATGGGCTTTAGACTCATTCCTCTCGATGATTTCTCAACTATCTTTTTTGTTAACCCTTTGGTCAGGGGATATTGACCTAATATAGTCAATAATGATAACTCTATTTCAGAGTAATTTTCTTACGGAATTAAGTCAACGAAAAATATGCCTCGACATTCCATACAAGTCTCTTTCAAAAGACCAATTTTTCATACTTTGTCATTATGTCCGATTTTGTATGAATTCAAAAGAACTACATACTTTACCAAACATCACTGCTCCAATTTATAATTGAAATTACCAATTTTTAGGGTCATAAAAATTAGAAATATCAATTCACCAATTTACCAAATTTGAGCGTCCTTATATTGATAATTCATTTTGATCTAGTTACTTTATTTGAGCGTCCTCAAATTAGCAACTTAACCATAATTTTTGAAGTCATTGATTTTGGTTCACATTTAGACTTACGCATCTTTCACCAAATCTGAGTCTTTTCTCACGTGTCCGATTTGACAAACTAGACCTACTTTTATGCAATACTGTTAGGCACATTTCCAATAAAAATACAGTCAACCATTTTAAGACCAATATTTCACCCACTTTTGTTTGGGTACACAAACCTTTTCAAGGCAACCTCACACTTATAAGGATTTCGAATGTTCCATGTTTGGACTACATTAATAAGCTGAACATCATACTCATCTTCTTTCAGTTTAGGTGCATCCTAGATTAAGAACCTCATAAGATTCAAGGTGGTCAAGTAGAACAACAATTTTTTCTCCACCTCTTAAAATTCAACCCACTGACTTAATTTCTCCGATTTTTTCGCATGAACGGTTACCAATACAGCCGTATTTGACACCGCAAGGATCGCCGTATTAGGAACTGCCTCATCAGTCTTATGCCCTTCACTAGACAAGCTGGCTCTGAACTCCCGTCTTATCTCAAATGCACGGAAGAAATATAATAGTAAATAACCCACATTCGGTGATTCTCGATCACCCGATACGTTAGGGTTAATTAGCCACATGTTGAATTCATTTATCAACATACAAAATTGATATCAATATTGTCTTAAAATTCAACCCACTGACTTAATTTCTCCGATTTTTTTGCATGAACGGTTACCAATACAGCCGTATTTGACACCGCAAGGATCGCCGTATTAGGCACTGCCTCATCAGTCTTATGCCCTTCACCAGACAAGCTGGCTCTGAACTCCCGTCTTATCTCAAATGCACGGAAGAAATATAATAGTAAATAACCCACATTCGGTGATTCTCGATCACCCGATACGTTAGGGTTAATTAGCCACATGTTGAATTCATTTATCAACATACAAAATTGATATCAATATTGTCTTATTAAGTATTTCCTGGACTACCATAATAAACTCATGTGTCACTCCTGTAGTATACTGACACTAACACAAAAATAATAATTTAACCGGATGAACAAATTCAACTAGAAAAATTAATATTTTGTGCCGACCTCAAACCTGTACTTTTTAAATACCAAGTCTAATGAGGTTATTTTTTCCCGACCGAATATTCATATAGAATTTTTGAAAAAATGCTACATAAGCAAATTGGCCATCACAAAACACTTTTGAATATCAGACATATATTTGCTTACAGGAAAATCATTCTCTACAAAAAATCTAACTTGTAAATTTAGAAATTAGAAGTACGGGAATGAAGCACATGATATACATATAGTCAAATTAAAAGCTACACGACTTATAGAAATGAATTCATGTCAACCATCACTAGAAATTTAATTTAACAATAAATAACAACAAATCAAGTGACATATTCCTAAGTCCCATACACATAGCATATTAATAATAAAAAATCCCTATGTCCCTTTAAACCTGGATAAGCTAATCATTCGAATTAAAAGGTAGCTAGTTATGCAATTAAACAACAAAACTAGAGCAACAAAAGCATAAATTGCTAAACATGTATCAATTATAAATCTTGACAAATGGTTGTAAATTACAGAGACAAACTCCCTCTTTTTAATATTAAAACACAAACAACATTAAAAATAACATATATATATATAAACTAATTAAGATTAACAAGTTTTTTTTAACTAGTATGTTTTATTAGAAAAACACAATTGTGGGCAGGATGCTAATATAACAAGACAACCACACATTTCAATTTAATGATCAAAGATTCACACTTTTGAACTAAAACAGGGACCACTTAAACATGCAGGCAGCAACAGCAAGCATAAATATAAGAGCACGCTACTCGAATTAATATACAAGCCAAGAACATAAGCAAAACCATCCATATTGACTTGACAAAATAATATCCGAGGAGACGATTACAAAATCTATCAAAGCCGTTTATCGAAACTCATTTATTACTCTAAAAAGAAAATTAGAAATGAATTTTAAAATAAACCGTTACAAAAGCAGATCTCATGACAAGGCCCAGGCAAATAGAAAGAATGGGTTTATAACTTAAACATGCCTTGTACTACACACATATATACTCTAAAATTGACAACTTAGACCTACAAACGCAATCCAGTAACCTCTTGAAATATAATTATGCATGCATGAGATAGACATGACCGTTAGCCTATTATACAATCTTCTACAATATTATATTATCAAATTTAAACAAACATAAACTAGAGAGAATGTACCGCATATTAACCAAGAATATGATACACATCCATATAAAAATTTTCCAGATTTTTATCAATTAACACAAGAAATTATCCCAAAAAGAAATTGAACAGTCCAACAAGCAGTTCCCCTTGCCCAAACACCAATGCCTATCGAATACCACAATATCGAAACACTATAGACAATAAATTATAGACATTAAGTCAATCACGATAGAAGCATAAAATATTAATTTATATCTAAACATGTATAATATATTATCATCCACTCTAAAACAATCATGACAATATATTTAATAAAAAAATGAATAACACCAACATACAAGAGCTTAAGGCTTAAAAATATGCATGAACCAGAAGTATACAATCAAAACACAATCATTAAATACTGGAACGTAGCACATCAATAATATACAACCGCATGTATGTATAAAGTGGGCAACACCAAGAACATTTAAACACACAAAATATACTAATACCATGAGAACTAAAAACAATTATTTAACACATTATAGTAGTGGAGAATCAAAAATTTTATACTCCCGAATCAAACTCAAAAAAATTAGTTTTGTCAATATAAACTAATTCTTAAGAATTAGGTTATCTGGTTTAAGCTTGTAAGGAGTAAATTGTATGAGTATACCTTTAGAGAAGATTACAATAACAAAGTACCAAAAATATCTTTCGAGTCACGTGAAAACCACGCTCTCCTTAAAATAGATAATCCCCCTTCCGTGTGGTGCTTGAAGGTTGATTGGC
Organism: Apium graveolens; assembly: GCF_009905375.1. Classification (NCBI taxonomy): domain Eukaryota; kingdom Viridiplantae; phylum Streptophyta; class Magnoliopsida; order Apiales; family Apiaceae; genus Apium; species Apium graveolens. Next base: position 148,692,211 of record NC_133647.1, read on the forward strand.
TTCTGTCTCCCTGGATACAATGAACAAATGTGATTTTCAAGCACTTAACAAACCCTCCTTCCACAAACTGAACACATATCACTACTATCTCACAGAAATAGAGCCTAGAGCTCTAAAAAGAATGAAAGAAAAGAATAAAAATAACATCTATTTTATCACCCTCTAACAATGAAGCAAAAGATTTTTATTAATAGGGGAAGAAAGATTTGTAACTTATAAATCATTAATTTATAACCTACATACTAATGAATAAAATCAAAACTAGCTCATTAGTATAGGAGTTACACAAATTAAAATATAAGTTACAAAACAAAAAATAATTAAAGATCATTTTGAATAAAATTCAAAATGATCCAACACTCTCTACTTGTGAAAATGAATGGATCGGAAGGAGGATGTGTTCTTAATTTTGGGGCTTCAATCGAGATGGCCTAGGCTTCTTAGGCACACGAGGAATCGGCTTAACATTTTTTTCTGAAATCCCAATCAAAGATAAGTTGTACCAATGCCAAAAATTGAATAAATTGAAAGAGAAGATTCACTTTTCGGAATTACAAGATACATGATTCCTTCAAAAGTAAAAGTTGAATGATCGAAGTCTCCTTCAGCCTTTCGTGTGAATTCCCCAGCGGCGGATTTGAAACTTGTGGGCCCTTTGATTCCATCTCTCGAGTCTCGAAGAAAACCACCCACCCCCGAATCATAATATACTAATTTATATTAGTATTTTTTTAAATATTTATATATATATAAATATCTTAGAATTATATTTATCATCCATTGTTATGCTAATACAAAATAACTATTAAAATACTTTAAGAAATTAGTAAAATAGCATGTCAAACTATGAAAAGGCATGTCTGATTAGTTATTGTCATGGTATACCATCTTGGCATTCTCGTACCTCTGTGACATGTACCCTACATCGAGCCCATCTAATAATATGAAAGTTCTTTAATATTTTTTTCTTTTGTGAGGGGAGTTTTTCGGTGTTGATTATATAAGTTCACTGGACATGACAATTGTTAAATGAATGGAAGGACTTAATAATTCTAAATAAGTAAATAATCAAATCTATCAACATCAATTTTATTTTGGGGTCCTGTTCCCTAACAAATGAACAATCATTTGTCAGGAAGACTTTACACAACAATCACCTTTTAAACCCTTGGATAAAGATTTCAATAGCTAAAATTTAAAGAAAATTACAGTCGACGAATGTTTCTTTTCCGCGAAACAGCTACTATCCGCCCTTTTTTAATGTGGAGCGCTTAGACTATCCACTGTTTTTGTATTTAACAACATATTCAAACCCTTCAATTACTTCAAACCTTCAATTCACCCTACCCAAACCAATTCAAAACCCTAGAAACTCAAATAAGAGATAAGTGAAATTAAATTTGACGACTGAAATCATACCTTTAACTGCAAAGACGACAAAAATTAAAAGATAAGCGGGTTTGCGGTTTCCAATAAGCAAGAATTACAAAATCGCATCAAGAATGACACACACCCAGTTTGAAGGTTTCAAAGCGGGTTAGAACAAGAAACATACATGTTAGATATAATTGATGATATCTGGACAAAAACTATCAGAAGTTCTTATCAGGACTTATATCATCATTTACTGAAGAGTGACGTCATCAGTACTTATATCAGTACTTGATGATCAGCAGATGATGTCATCAGGATTTATCCTTTCAGTAGATATTCGAGGAGGAAAAGGAAAGTAGGAATTCAAGGAGGTGAATGACTTTATCTCAGAAGCAATCATACATGGATAGGTTTTTTTTATTGTAATAGAATATGATTCCTTATTTGATTGTGTAGCTGTGCTCTATATAAAGCATATATTAGGTTTATGCTATAAGCATTGCGAACATTGTTATATCATTCGCATAACCTAGCAGCTCTCAAGGATATTTATTCATCCTTTTGAGAGAGTACATTTGTAATCAGTTTTATCTGTTAATATAAAAACTGTTGATTCTGTTGAAGCTTTGTCGAATTATTTGAATAAACTTATTCACCCCCCTCTACAGTTGATTACGGACCTAACAATTGGTATCAGAGCTTGTTGTTGATATACAAACAGTTGCAGATCTGAAAATCAATCTTTAATGGCGAACAAAGAAGAACCACAGAATCCACAACCACCACCCCCAACCACATCACAGGTTAGCAGTAACATGAGTAGGTATGAAGCCATCAAGGTGCCAATCCTGAAGATACATGAATATCCAATCTGGAAAGTCAGGATGGCTATGTGTTTGGAAATCACAGATCCTGAATATCTAAGGAGGAGTTATGATGGTCCTCATAAATCAATGAAGGTAGCTGTTTCTGTTACAGGAGAACTAGAAAAGATGGTTGACAAAGAAAGGAAGGACTACACTCCTGAAGATCTTTCATTTATTATGAAAGATGCTAAAGTCAGACACATCTTGCACAACAGTCTTGATAGTATTATATCCAATAGGGTTATTGGATGTAAGACATCAAAAGAGATATGGGATGCTTTAGAAGTAAAGTGTCAAGGCACAATATATCAAGAAGAATAGGAGGACGGTACTTACTCAAGAATATGGGCACTTTGACTCAAGATATAATGAGTCCTTAACTGAGATCTATGACAGTTTTAGAAGCTGTTGAATGACTTATCTCTTGTCCACAAGAAATATGATTTAGAGGACTCAAACTTGAAGTTTCTACTTGCTCTCCCTGAAAAGTGGGACTTTAAGGTCACATCAATAAGGGATAACTATCAACTTGATGACACACCTCTAGATGAGATCTATGGAATACTGAAAACTCATTAACTAGAGATGGAGCAAAGAAGTAAGAGAAAAGGATCCAAGTGTAGACCAGTTGCACTCAAAGTTGAAGAGAAGCCAAAAGAGAAAGCTAGGAAAAAAGGCTACTCCAAAGGAAAAACTATTATTGCAAAGTTAGATACTGAATCATCAAACTCTGCTGATGACTTAAATACTGATAATGAATCAGATACTGACAGTGATCATGATAACAATGAAGACATGGAGCAAATGGCTGCTCTACTGGTTAAAAGCTTCAAGAAGATGGTCTACAAGAACTTCAAGGAAGGGAGAAGATTTTCCAGAAAAGGTTCCAGTTTCTCAAACTCCGATAAGAGGAACAACAGAAGAAATACTAACTGAAAGAAATCAAAATCTGGAAAACTTGACAAGTGAAAGGAAAGATGCTACAACTATGATGGAATTGGATATTTTGCAGCTGATTGCAGAAAACCCAAAGCTGAGGAGAAACAAGCCTTGATCTCAAAGAAGGAAAACTGGGATGATTCATTAGAATCAGATGATGAGGTCAATTATGCTCTCATGATAAATGCTGATACAAAGGTTGACAATGATGAATTAAAGGTACCTCAGACTACTCTTGCTTTTGATACTGATGATATCTATAAATTAAGATTGTTTCTTAAATCTCTGCATGTTAGTTATAGGGATCAAACCTTAGAAAATAATAGAATCAAGAGTGAAAACTCTGAGTTAAAGAAAAGGAATGATCACCTAGAAGTTGAGTTGCTATCTATGCTAGAAATTCAAAAAGAAAGAGATAATATTGTTTATATTAAAGAAAAATTGTTAGAAAAACATGCTTATCTAAAAAAGGAGTTAGTTAAAGAAAGAGAGGTTATTAAACTTTGGACTAACTCAGGAAATTTTAGAGAACGGTCGTTGGGGATCAGGATTAGGATATGCTGATAGATCTAATTTTGATAAGAAAATTGAAAAAGAAACTGAGAAAAATAAACCAGTAAGTACTGATACTAAGGTCAAACTGAACAAGGTTGAGTTAAAGACCATTAAGTTTAATCCAAGTGCTGATGCTGTTAAATCAGTCAATGAGGTAGGTTCAACCTCAGCACCTAGATCAAACTTAATTACTGATAAGAGTGAACAGGTTCACACAAAATCATTAAATATTGGTTTAATAACTCAGAAACAGTTTAAGCAAAAGGTGAAGGATTTACACATGAAAGACAAGAATAAAAGGCCTAGGAAAAATAGAAATGACAAGGTAGGTGTTAATAAGAATGATAATTATATAACTCCTACCAATGCACCCAACAAGGCTTTTTTGAACTGTGGTAGTACTAATCATGTTGCTAATTCTTGTAGGAAGAATAACGAGATAAATATTGTTCCTCCCAAATTAGAGTTTAGGAATAGAACAATTAGATATACACCACAAAATCCTTGTTTTCATTGTGGTAGTATTTGGCACTCTATTTATACATGTAAGAGTATCACAGTTTATATTATGATTATTATGAACTGAAACCCTCTTTAAATAAAGCAAAATCTGTTTCCACATGTGTAAATACTGATAGTAAGGATGTTAACATAAACTCAGATAAAAAGTCTTCTGCTGCATATGTTAACAAACTTAAAAAGGCCAAAGGATCCAAGCAAGTCCGGGTCCTTAAAAATACTAACTAATTTCAAATACTGATTGCAGGGTAACATAAGGAATACTCTAGTCTTAGACAGTGGATGCTCAGGATACATGACAGGTTATAAATCCATGCTATCAAAATTTGAGGAGAAAGTTGGCCCAAATGTTTCTTATGGAGATGTCAACTTAGGAAAAATCTTGGGATATGGCAAAATCAAAGTTGGAAATGTCATCATTGAAAATGTAGCTCTGGTTGCAGGACTCAAGCATAATCTGATCAGTGTGAGTCAAATCTGTGACAGAGGTTACCATGTGAATTTCTATGAGGAGCATTGTGAAATTGTCAATAAGTCTGATGGTAAGATTGCAATGACTGGTGTAAGACATGTAGTTTATATGAAGCCAAATTCTCCACAAAATTTGATGAACCAGAAGTCTGTCTACTTAGTAGAGCATCTGTGGAAGACAGCTGGAACTGACATAAAAGACTTTCTCACCTCAATTTCAACAATATCAATGAACTTGTGAGGAAAGATCTTGTGAGAGAATTGCTCAATGCAGTTTTACTCCTGATGGCTTATATGACTCATGCCAGAAAGCCAAGTAAAGGAAAATATCTTTCAAGAGTAAAACTGAATCCTCCATTCTTGAACCATATCATCTACTTCATATTGATCTCTTTGGTCCAGTAAATGTTATGTCAATTGCCAAGAAAAGGTATGTACTCGTAATTGTTGATGAATATACAAGATACACATGGGTATATTTTCTGCACACCAAGGGTGAATCTCCATCCATTCTTCTTGATCATGTAAGAGAGCTGAAAAAAGGATCAACATACAAAGTGAAGATCATTAGAAGTGATAATGGAACTGAATTCAAGAATAACTGTTAGTCGCTAAGCGACGTTAATGTTACACGCAAGTATACGAGTTCGCAAGTAGTATAAGATATAAATCAGATTCGATCCCACATAGACTGTATTGTTTAACTATCTAAATTATGTACCTAAGCAACAATGTATGGTTATTATTCAATGCTAAGACGATAACAAATTGAGAATGTTTATAACTAAGAATTACGCTAACTATTATAACTACGAGAATAAGATAAACTAAGTTAATATATGATAGACATGTGATTCTAACTTCATTAAATACTTCATTCAATAGCCTTATTATTCTCAACCTTAGCATGCAATGGTGATGACACTAATCAAACAATACCGAAACTGATAAACGCCAACTTTCGTTGCACGAGTACCATTCTACCAGACATCCACAAAAGAGATAGAAGCTGAATAGGCACCAATTATATTGAGACCCTATATGTCTATAGAATTTGACAACATAACGGTTTAAGCACAAGTTATCTATCTTGATTACATAGGGCAAGTAAGATAGGTGAAATGACCTACGAATCATGCATATCAATACATGAACCTATGCTAGCATGGCAAGTTCTAAATCCTTAAATTCACTTTGGCTTCATTAATAATTAACACACTATCTTATAAGTTCGCGATGCTCACAAGACGAATACGCACAACCATAACTAGGATATCATACAATCACCACACACTAAGGCATCAAACAATTTAACTAAAGAAATCCATAAATAAATCCGCTAGAACCCCACGATAACGATTAGCCCATAATCGAACTCATCGCCAACGTGTGTTCCAATGAAAACATGATATAGCAAATGTAGTCTTTATACGAATAATTAAACCAAATTACAAACAAGAGTAATGGTTCAACAAAACAAGAAACAAGCATCCAAATTACAACTCAAAACAAAGATTTACAAGAATAAACTAGTTCGTCTCCGCCTTTGTTAAATTATGCCAAAAGGTCTCTTGCCGTCTTCTCCCTCCTTGATGTCTTGATATCTCTGAATATCTCTTAAAAAACGACCTAAGTTATGCTTATATAGCAGTCCATGTATCCCAGAAGTCCAACAATTTGAATTATAAAACAATCAGGATTTTAATATCCCGACCCAGCACGGCCGCGCGCTTCACCAGCGCGGGCGCACTGACTTTCTGTTCTCCCGGCACGGCCACGCGCAACACCAGCGCGGGCGCGCCTGCCTTCTGCCAAAACTTCATTTTTTTCTTCTTTATTCCTTGCAGCTTCGAGCCAGTCTTTCAAGCTATTATTCCAACACATCCTAAACACAATATTAACATCAAAACAATGCTAATTCATCTGATTCACGAAATAAAGCCTGAAATGCAAAAACATTTGAAAACACGTTAAAACACCAACAACTTGAGTACAAATACACCAACTCAAAGCTTATTAGAGCATAAATAAGTGTCATAAATGCCACTTAACACACCCCCAAACTTGAATCGATGTTTGTCCTCAACCATAAACAGACTCAAATAACAAGAAATAAAAATGCATGAATGCAACTAATATGAATGCAATGATCCCCAAAGAATAACTAAGCCAATAAACTAGCAACACCTCAGCAAATATAATTATTCGCATAAAGATCCATCAAATCTCACAAATCAATCTACACACCAGAGACGTGCGTGTGTGAAAATGCTTACAGATATACTATTGCAACTAGATTGACAATCATAACCCACTACTTATCAAAACCAATCACAAGTTTATAAATAACATAAAAGCTAGACTCAAAATAACTTATAACACTTCAATTCTTATATCGGAGTTAACATGGATTTATGCTTTTATTCACAACAAAACAACACAAATATGCTTATTTGATCGTGCAATGAGTGAGGTCCACAAAAGACTTATACAATAGTACCCATGTAGTGAGCGTTAGGTTAGCGGATCCCAGACTATAGAAACCTTAAGTCACTAGGCACAAAGTCCCCTAAGAACTTAATAACTCGAGTACTAAAGAGCCCACTCATGATCAATTATGCATAACACTTATTCTTTTTTTTTCTTTTTTTCAACAATTTCTGAATGAGTGCGTTTCGCTCCATCTCATTCAACCCTAGACTACTCATAAAAATATGAGCCGACTACTAGCCATTTGACATCTAGCCACAAAACTAGCAATGAAATCCAATTTCTCCAATTTCTAAATATCCATGTCTTTTATTATTAAGAGAATACCCTAAATTCTAAATATAAACTAGCGATTAAACCTCGACAAACCAACAAATCATGACTATGATCTAGCACTGTAGCAACCTATAAGACTTAGTGAAATACAAGTGTCTCTAGCATGCAAATTAATCCAATAAGACTCAACATCACTAAATACGACATCACTACACTAGCATCAATATCACCAATTAATCGGAAAATTATCTAAGGGAACCATGATATAATGCAAATGCATGAAACTACATGAACAAATTATCATAAAAACTAACAAATTAAAAAAAACTACATGGCAAAATATATGCAACTAGATGAAATAAAACTATCATGAACATGCAACTATATGAGACTCACACAAATATATTCCTTCAACTACTACCCCCAAACTTAAAATATTCACTGTCCTCACTGAAGGTAATAGTAAGGAATCAGGCATACCTACTCTGAATCAGAATCCTCACCCTCAAAGGGTGGAGTGTCAGGTGTGTCCGGAGGTGGATACACAGAATCCTCACCAAAAACTGGCCCCTGAATGTTAACTCCGGTGGCTCTAAATGCAGTCCCAAGTGCCTGGATGAGATCGCGTGCAAACCGACTGTGGATGTCGTGCATCACATCCATCCTCCTCGCAAGACGCCTATACTGCGTCGAACTCAAACCAGCTCCAATATCTGCTCCTGCTGCCTCCCCCTGTTGCTGCTGTTGCGATCCTGACTGTCCAGCCTCCTCTCCATACTGAGCTCTCCAAGCTGCTCTACGGGTATGTTGAGAACCTCCTGCTGTAGCTGCTTCCATAGGCACACCACCTGGAAAATGATCATATGAGTAACCAAGCCCCTTAGGATCGGGCTTCCCTCCATACCACTCAACCATGTTGTGCAGCGTAGAACTGTCAATAGGAGCACTGGGAATCTGAAGCTGCTCATGTGTGGGCCAATGAACACCAACTGCCACACACAACTTCATCACAATGGAAGCATAAGGAATAGCCCCAGTAGTACCTCCTCTCAAAAACCTCAGGATCCCCTGATATATCACCATCCCCAAATCAATGTAATCACCCTGCAGAATACCCCAAAGCAGACGAGCACACTCCACCGTAATCTCATGCACATACGAAGATGGCATGATGTTAGCACAAATAAACGAGTTCCAAGCCCGTGCATACCTATTCATGCATGAAGCAGGGAACGTGGAGTAATCAGTAGTGCCCCTCTTGAACTTCCAATGAGTCTCAGACATACAGAGAGTAGCAACGATGAGATCCAAATCGAAGTCCTCAGGAGTCTTATCGTTCCAAGTGTCCTGACCCACCTTTCTCGCAGGCTGCTCAATCACTGTCCTGATAGCCTCAGCACTGTACTCAACAGTCCTCCCCCTCACCACTGTAAAACCATTCTTCTCCACCTTGGCGTTGGCGTAGAACTCCCGCACAACACTCATGGGCACAGCAGCGGGAGCCTCACAAAAAGGAATCCAGACCATCTCCAAAATCATCTCCAACAGCCTACCATCTTTTCCCGATGGCAGAAATCCTCTCTTCTTAGCAATAGGCTTCGAGAGAAGACTCGTGTACTCCTCCTCAGCCTCAGGAGTAGAGAACCCAGGCCTCACACCACTCACAGTTGAAGAATCGGTGGCGCTGCTTCCAACTTGAGTTCTCTATCTTTTGGGTGCCATCGGATTGAAAAAGAGCGAATACAAACTTAAGTGTTTAGAGAGAATATGTGTTTGAGAGTTTGTGAATTGGTGGAGAAGATGTATGCAAGTGTATGTATTTATAGGTGGAGGGGTGTGAATTTGATAAGGAATAGAAGTGGGAATTGATTATGGGAATAGTGGGAATAATGAAATTGATTAGGAGAGGGAATTATGGGACTTGGAAGAGTAAAAATCGGGTTAGAATTGATTTTGGAATTAAAATCCCGATTTTCTCTAATAAAATTGCTGTTTTAATTTTTTTTCTGAACAGACTCGGCGCGGGCACGCGCTAGGAAAGCGCGGGCGCGCTCACATTCTGGAAAACCGGCGCGGGCGCGCGCTATGATAGTGCAGGCATGCTTGGTTATTGGAAAAATGGCGCGGCCGCGCGCTTGGCAGCGCGAGCGCGCCCAGCTTCTGTACTTGGCCCCGAATTTTTTCCTTTTTCTGATTTTTTTGTGTTTTTCTCTTTTCTTCTTGCTTCCTCTACCTACTAATGTACAACATACTTGGGTTGCCTCCCAAGAAGCGCTTCTTTTACGTCGCTAGCTCGACATAGAATCTCGAGATCAAGTGGACAATAAAACGGCACTAAACACCTCGCGGTTTGCCATATCACCATAATAATGCTTCAACCGTTGACCCTTTACCTTGAATGCTTGTCCCGGATCATTCTCAAAAAATTTCCACCGCTCTATGTGGAAACACAGTTTTGATAATGAAGGGCCCTAACCATCTTCACTTCAACTTTCCAGGAAAAAGACGGAGATGAGAGTTGAATAAAAGAACTTGTTGCCCCGACACAAATTTCTTGAACACTAGACCCCGATCGTGCCACCTCTTGACTCTCTCCTTGTACATTTTATTGTTCTCGTAAGCTTGAAGTCGAAATTCGTCAAGCTCGTTCAATTGAACTATCCTTTTCTTTCCAGCTGCATCCAAGTCTAGATTTAATTTCTTCAAAGCCCAATAAGCTTTATGCTCAAGCTCCACGGGTAAATGACACCCCTTACCATAAACCAACTGAAATGGCGACATTCTCAATGGAGTCTTATATACTGTTCTATACGCCCAAACAGCTTCATCAAGATTCAAAGACCAATCCTTCCTTGATGGACAAACCACTTTCTCTAAAATACGCTTTATCTCTCTGTTAGAAACCTCAGCTTGACCATTTGTATGAGGATGATAAACCGTAGCAATGCGATGATTCACATTATACCTCTTCATCATGCCAGTGAACTTGCGGTTGCAAAAATGCGACCCCTCATCACTGATTATGACTCTTGGAGTCCCAAACCTTGTGAATATCTGATTGTGAAGAAAATTAAGCACGACTTTCGCATCGTTCATTGGCAATGCCTTAACTTCAACCCATTTTGACACATAATCAACCGCTAATAAAATATACTGATTGTTGCAGGATGAGACAAATGGCCCCATGAAGTCAATTCCCCAAACATCGAAGACCTCAACCTCGAGAAGCACATTAAAAGGCATCTCATCCTTTTTAGACATATTAACCACACGTTGACATCGATCACATTTCAAAATAAACTTATGTGAATCTTTAAACAATGTTGGCCAAAAGAAACCTGCTTGAAGAACACGAGCTGCTGTCTTTTCTTCACCATAATGTCCTCCATAAGCCGTTGAGTGGCAATCTCGCAAGATCCCCCCCATTTCGCTATAAGGAATACATCTCCTGATGATTTGGTCAGCTCCCTGGAGAAAAAAAAACGGCTCATCCCACATATACCACTTCACTTCATGTAGAAACTTCTTCCTTTGAGCATATGATAAGTCGGGAGGCATGATGTTACTCACAAGGTAGTTCACAATGTCTGCAAACCACGGCTCTTCTTCTTGCACTCCAAATAGCTGCTCTTTGGGAAACGACTCATTTATCAATGTCTTATCCAATGAAGTAGCATTAGGATTCTCTAAACGCGAGAGATGATCAACAACTTGATTTTTAGTTCCTTTTCTGTCCTTGATCTCTAGTTCAAATTCTTGGAGCAAAAGAACCCATCTAATCAATCTAGGCTCGAGTCCTTCTTCGAGACGAGATATCAAATTGCAGCGTGATTAGTGAAAACTGTCACCTTAGTCCCAAGTAGATAAGATCGAAATTTCTCAAAACGGTAGACAATAGCCAAAAGTTCTTTCTCCGTAGTAGTGTAATTCAGTTGAGCACCATTTAGAGTCTTACTTGCGTAGTAGACCACATGAAATACGTTGTTCTTCCTCTGGCCAAGAACTGCTCCAACTGTATAATCACTTGCATCGCACATCATCTCAAAATACTCATTCCAATCATGTGCGGTTATGACAGGTGCCGTGATTAAACTCTTATTCAATGTCTCAAACGCTGCAAGGCACTCGTCATCAAATTTAAAAGGAACATCTTTCTCTAGTAAACTACACAATGGCTTTGAAATTTTCGAGAAGTCTTTGATGAAATGCCTGTAAAAACCCGCGTGACCAAGAAAACTGTGATTTCCTTGACAAAATTTTGTGGGGGAAGATTCTCAATGACCCCCACCTTGGCCTTATCCACCTCAAGACCCTTACTAGAAACCTTGTGCCCGAGAATTATGCCTTGACGCACCATAAAGTGACATTTCTCCCAATTGAGAACTAAATTGGTCTCAACGCACCTCTTGAGAACATGTCCACGATTTTGCAAGCATTCATCAAAAGAATCGCCAAAGACTGAGAAGCCGTCCATGAACACTTCCACATTCTGGCCAATCATGTCAGAAAAGATGGCCATCATACATCGCTAAAATTTGGGTGGTGCACCATACAGACCAAAAGAAACTCGTCTAAAGGCGAACATACCGAATGAACAAGTGAAGGTAGTTTTCTCTTGATCTTCTGGAGCGATACAAATCTGATTATAACCCGAATACCCATCCAGAAGACAATAATACTCATGACCAGCTAACTTGTCAAGCATCTGATCAATAAAAGGCAATGGGAAGTGGTCCTTCCTAGTGGCTTTGTTCAGCTTCCTATAGTCCATGCAGACTCTCCACCCCGTGACTGTCCTTGTAGAAATAAGCTCATTCTTCTCATTTGCTACCACAGTAATACCACCTTTCTTTGGTACACATTGAACCGGGCTTACCCATGAACTATTAGAGATGGGATAAATGATCCCTGCATCTAGCCACTCCAGAATTTCCTTCTTTACTACTTCCTTCATGATTGGATTAAGTCTTCTTTGCTGCTCGACTATAGGTTTGCTACCTTCTTCTAGCAGAATTTTATGCATGCAGTAAGAAGGGCTGATTCCTTTGATATCTGCTATAGTCCATCCAATTGCCGATTTGAGCTTTCTCATAATTCTCAAAAGCTTTTCCTCATCGCTACCTGAAAGGTCAGATGCAATAATAACAGGCAGAGTAGATGCATCACCTAAAAAAGCATACCTCAAATGTTCAGGTAAAGGCTTAAGCTCAAGAGTAGGAGCTTGCTCAATAGAAGGCTTGAGGTGTTTAGGAGCTTTGCTCAATTCTTCCATTCCAAGAGATTCAAAAGGCATATCGATCTTCCTCTTCCAGGGAGACGCATTCAAATATTGTAATTGCTCATCTCCTTCGTTATCTTCACTGTCTGAATATCCCAATAAGGCTTTTTCTAAGGCATCAGACCTTAGCATTTGATCAAGTTCCGATGTGACCACCGAGTCGACCAACTCAACTTTTAAGTACTCCTCATTATTAGTAGGAAATTTCATAGCATTGAACACATTAAAAGTCACATCCTGATCCAACTCTCACATTATAAGCTCACCCTTCTACACATCAATCAAGGTTCAGCCAGTTGCCAAGAAAGGCCTTCCCAAGATTATGGGAATCTTCTTATCCTCCTCAAAATCAAGAATGACGAAATCAGCAGGGAAGATGAGTTTATCAACCTTGACCAAGACATCCTCCACAATACCTCGCGGATATGTAATAGAACGGTCGGCCAACTGCAAGGTCATGTAAGTTGGTTTGGGATCAGGTAAGTCCAATTGCTTGAAGATTGATAAGGGCATCAGATTGATGCTAGCTCCCAAGTCACATAAGCATCTGTCAAAAGACACTTTACCAATAGTACATGGAATAGTAAAGCTTCCTGGATCTTTAAGCTTCAGAGGCAACTTCTGCTGCAGCACATCACTGCATTCCTCCGTGAGAGCGAAAGTCTTTAAATCATCTATATTCACTTTCTGAGAGAGAATACCTTTCATAAACTTTGCATAACTAGGCATCTGCTTGAGAGCCTCAGCGAAAGGTATGTTGATATGAAGTTTCTTTAACACCTCCAAAAACTTCACGAATTGCTTGTCCAGCTTTTTCTTCTGCAACCTCTTAGGAAAAGGCGGTGGAGGATAAATATGTTTCTCCCCTGTATTACCCTCAGGCAGAGTGTGCTCAACAGTAGTCTTCCTTGGTTCCACTTCTTCATCCTGCTGCTTTGCTTCTTCCTCAACCCCAGCTTCTTCAGTCAACTCTTGAGTTTGATCGGGATTTGTAACCTTCCCAGACCTCAAAGTAATTGCCTTTACCTGCTCCTTATCTTCCTTCTTTCCTGGTACTTCAGTATTACTAGGCAATGTACCAGGTTGACGATTTAGCAAGGCATTGGCAATTTGCCTAATTTGATTTTCCAAGGTCTTGATAGAAATAACTTGACTCTTGCACATGAGCTTCAACTCCTCTAATTCAGATTTTCCATTAGCTTGTTGCAGCTGGAGTTATTGTTTTGGTGCATACTGCGGTTGCTGAAAACCAGGGGGGTTGTACTGCTTAGCTGGATACTGCTGATAAGGCCGTTGAACAGCATTCTGAGCATTGCTCCAACTGAAATTAGTATGATTGTGGTTGTTTGGATGATAGGTGGCTGGCACAAATTGCTGTGATCGCTGAAAGTTGCTCACGAACTGAGCTGATTCATTAGAAATTACGCACTGATCAGTCTCATGGGCACCAGCACAAATCTCACAGACATTAGTGATTTGATTAACTCCATAATTAGCCAAAGTGTCCACCTTCATTGTAAAAGCCTTAAGTTGGACAACTATAGCAGTTGCTACATCCAACTCCAGAATTCCTACTACTTTTCCCTGAGTCAGTCTCTGGGAAGGATTCTGGTACTCATTAGCAGCCATCAGTTCAATAAGTTCATAAGCTTCATCATAGCTCTTAGCCCACGAGGCTCCTCCTGATGCTACATCAAGCATGAGCCTAGAAGTAGGACCCAATCCATTGTAGAAACAGTTGATAATCATCCAATCAGGCATGCCATGGTGTGGGCACTTCCTTAGCATCTCCTTATATCGATCCCAAGCCTCACACAAAGATTCTCAAGTTTGCTGCGCGAACTGGGTAAGAGCATTCTTGATTGCTGCAGTCTTCGCCATGGGAAATTTAGTAAGAAACATTTGAGCAAGATCTTCCCAAGTTATGATAGACCCTACCGGTAGAGAGTGTAACCAGCACTTAGCTTTGTCCCTCAAAGAGAATGGGAAGAGTCGCAACTTGATAGCATCTTCAGTCACACCATTGAACTTGAAAGTGTCGCAGATCTCGATGAAATCCCTGATATGCATGTTGGGGTCTTCGGTAGGAGAACCCCCAAACTAAACTGAGTTCTGTATCATCTGGATCGTGCTTGACTTGATCTCAAAAGTGTTAGCCACGATGGCTGGTCTAATGATGCTAGACTAAATGTCATTATTCTTTGGCTTAAAATAGTCCATCAAAGCCTTCAGTTTTCTGCTTAATCACCCAGAGCTACTATAATTGGCTCTTCAACTTTCTCTTCTTCTTCTTCTACCTTCTTGTCTTCCTCAAAAACTTCCCTACGAATTACCACAAGTTCTTCCTCGGCTTTATCCACTGTTCTCTTACGAGTACGCGAACGTGTATGCATACACCTTTGCTAGATCATCTGAAATAAAACAAGGAAATAAATAAGTAACAATGTTCGAGTCAGTGAAATGTAACGACCTTTGATGGAAAGCACATAAACTAGAAATTAACACTACAATCCCCGGCAGCGGTGCCAAAAACTTGTTAGTCGCTAAACACACGCTAATGTTACATGCAAGTATACAAGTTCGCAAGTAGTATAAGATATAAATCATATTCGATCCCAGAGAGACTATATTAGTTAACTATATAAATTACGCACCTAAGCAACAATGTATGGTTATTATTCAATGCTAAGACGATAAAAAATTGAGAATGTGTATATCTAAGAATTACGCTAACTATTATAACTACACGAATAAGATAGACTGAGTTAATATATATGACATACATGAGATTCTAACTTCATTAAATACTTCATTCAATAGCCTTATTATTTTCAACCTTAGCATGTAATGGTGATGACACTAATCAGACAACACAAAACTGATAAACGCCAACTTTCATTGCACGAGTACCATTCTACCAGACATCCACAAAAGAGATAGAAGCTGAATAGGCACCAATTATATTGAGACCCTATATATCTATAGAATTTGACAACATAACGGTTTAAGCATAAGTTATCTATCTTGATTACATAAGGCAAGTAAGATGGTTAAAATTTCCTACGAATCATGCATATCAATACATGAACCTATGCTAGCATGACAAGTTCTAAATCCTTAAATTCACTTTCGCTTCATTAAGAATTAACACACTATCTTATAAGTTCACGACGCTCACAAGACAAATACGCACAACCATAACTAGGATATCATACAATCACCACACACTAAGGCATCAAACAATTTAACTAAAGAAATCCATAAATAAATCCGCTAGAACCCCACGATAACGATTAGCCCATAATCAAACTCATCGCCAACGTGGGTTCCAATGAAAACATGACATAGCTAACGTAGTCTTTATACGAATAATTAAACCAAAGTACAAACAAGAGTAAAGGTTCAGCAAAATAAGAAAAAAACATCCAAATTACAACTCAAAACAAAGATTCACAAGAATAAACTAGTTCGTCTTCACCTTTGTTGAATTGTGCCAAAAGGTCTCTTGCCGTCTTCTCCCTCCTTGATGTCTTGATATCTCTGAATATCTCTTAAAAAATGACCTAAGTTATGCTTATATAACAGTCCATACATCCCAGGAGTCCAGCAATTTGAATTATAAAAGAATTAGGATTTTAATATTCCGACCCACACGCGGGCGCGCTGACTTTCTGTTCTCCCGGCGCGGGCGCGCGCAACACTTGCGCGGGCGCGCCTGCCTTCTGCCAAAACTTCATTTTCTTCTTCTTTATTCCTTGCAGCTTCGAGCCAGTCTTTCAAGATTTTATTCTAACACATCCTAAACACCATATTAGCATCAAACAATGCTAATTCATCTGATTCATGAAATAAAGCCTGAAATGCAAAAACACTTGAAAACACGTTAAAACACCAACAACTTGAGTACAAATACACCAACTCAAAGCTTATTAGAGCATAAATAAGTGTCATAAATGCCACTTAACAATAGCTCTATGAAAGAGTTTTGCAAACTCAAGGGGATAAAACAAGAGTTTTCTGCTCCTGAAACTCCACAACAAAATGGAGTTGTTGAAAGAAAGAATAGAACTCTCATAGAAGATGCAAGAACCATGCTAGAGGAAGCAAGATTTTCTACCTACTTCTGGGCTAAGGCTATGCAAACTGCTTGCTTTACATATAATGCAACATTGATTAACAGGCATGGAAAAACACCATTTGAGATGGTGAAGGGAAAGAAGCCAAATTTGAGTACTTTCACATTTTTGGTTTTAAGTGTTTTGTTCTCAAAACTCATCCGGAGTAGCTGACCAAGTTTGATCTAAAAGCTGATGAAGACATTTTTGTGGGATATCCTTTATCTACAAAAGCCTTCAGAGTTTATAACCTAAGAACAAGAATAGTCATGGAATCAATACATGTATCTTTTGATGACAAGAAGATAATAGGTCTGGAAGATGCAGATGACCATGACAAATTGAGATTTGAAAATGAAGTACCATATGCTGAACTCTTAAATCCTGATCCTGATACAGTAAGTCTTGATATCACTCAAAGCTCTGGTAATCCACATGAAAGTGGAAATTCTTCTAACACTGAAGCATATGTTGAGGGGGAGCATCATGATTCAAATCCAGATACTTCTACAAGTGATTCAACTCAAGAGACATCAGTAGATAGATCATCAGACTCTCATTCATTAAACTCTGATGAGTCAAATACTGATAACAATGGGAACACTGATTCATGGGGAGCATCAGGACATAATAATGTACTATTCAAAGAAATAATAGAGAGTTCATGGATCAAAGGGAGGTTCTTCTTCAAGGAGTCAACTTCCATCTGCAAGAAAATGGTCTAAGTCACACACACCTGACTTAATCATTGGAAATCCTGATAGTAGTGTAAGAACCAGAAAAGCCACTCAAAACTAATGTCTCTACCATTCTTTTCTACCTCAAACTGAACCCAAGAAGGTGGAAGAAGCTCTTAAAGATGCTGACTAGGTTACAGAAATACAAGAGGAGCTTAATAAATTTGAAAGGAACAAAGTCTGGACTCTTGTGCCAAGACCAAAGAACAGATCTGTAGTTGGCACAAAGTGGGTGTTCAGAAATAAAACTGATAGTGAGGGCTTTGTTATAAGAAACAAAGCAAGACTGGTTGCAAAGGGTTATTTACAACAGGAAGGCATTGATTATGATGAGACTTTTGTTTAAGTTGCAAGGCTTGAGGCAATAAGAATTTTTCTAGCCTATGCTGCTCACAAGAAGTTTAAGGTGTTCCAAATGAATGTAAAGAGTGCATTTCTAAATGGAGAATTGAAGAAGAAGTTTATGTTGAACATCCTCCAGGGTTCATTGATCCAAAGTATCCAGATCATGTATATTTACTAGATAAAGCACTCTATGGACAAAAACAAGCTCCAAGGGCCTAGTATGAAACACTTGCTCTATTTCTGTTAGAAAGTGGTTTCACAAGAGGTACAATTGACAAAACTCTCTTTTATAAATACCATGGTAAGGAATTGTTATTAGTACAGATATATGTTGATGATATCATTTTTGGATCTACTAATGATAAACTTTGTGAGAGATTTGCAAAACTAATGCAGTTTAGGTATCAAATGAGTATAATGGGAGAATTGAGTTATTTAATTTCTGGGGTGACAAGTTAAACAGACTAATGAAGGGATCTTCATATATCAATCCAAATACACCAGGATTATTCTCAAAAGATTTGGAATGCAAGACAACTCAACTGCATCAACTCCCATGGCCACTACAACCAAGTTAGATTTAAATACTGGTTCTTCAATAGATATAACTAACTACAGAGGTATGATTGGCTCACTCCTATATTTTACTGCTAGTAGACCTGATATCATGTATGCTACCTGTCTCTGTGCACGGTTCCAAGCTGATCTAAGTGAACCTCATCTATTAGTTGTGAATTTTTTTTAAATATCTCAAAGGCACCATTAATATGGGGATTATGGCATCCTAGAGATTCAGACTTTAAGCTAATTGGATATTCAGATGCTGATTTTCTGGATGCAAAATAGACAAAAAAAGCACTTCTGTAAGCTTCCAATTTCTTGGTGGCAGATTGGTTTCTTGGTATAGCAAGAAACAAAAGTCAATTTCTACATCAACTGCAGAAGCTGAATATATTGATGTAGGAAGCTGTTGTGCTCAGATTTTATGGATGAAGAATCAGTTACTGGATTATGGGTAAGACTATTATGCTACTCCTATATATTGTGATAATCAAAGTGCTATTGCAATGACAGGAAATCCAGTGCAACATTCAATGACTAAACACATCAACATCAGGTACCATTTCATAAGGGAACATGTGGAAGAAGGTATAGTGGAACTGGTCTTTGTTCCAACAGATCAACAATTAGCAGTTATATTCACCAAGCCTCTCTGTGAAGCTGCTTTCACAATATTGGTGAATGAATTGAGAATGATATCAGGATAATTCTCAAACTCTGATAATTAAGAAATAACTACTAATAGTTGAAGTATGGTATCTTATTATGTGTCAGTACTTTTTAGATACTGATTATTGTGTTAAATTTAGATGCCATGATAACATGCAAGTAACTTTTATGTATCCTAGATGATAGCTGCATGTTAAATTACTGATTGTGCATATATGCTATGATATTAGTTAAACTTGCTTTCACAAATAGATCCTGACAGTAGTTGTTAAATTCTGATATTGGTCAAACTAGTGTTGACTGATAATTCCTGATAGTCGTGATTAAATACTGCTAATGGTCAAACCTTGATTGACTATTATAATTCATTGATTATTTTAAATTTATTCGAAATAAATGGTTACTCAATATTTTTTTAACAATGAGTTAGTTGAAAATCTTTTAATGACTTGCATGGGTTAACTATTGATGTAAGTATCTTTTAAACACTCGAGTACTTACATTGGGAATAGGAATTTGAAGAAAGAGATTACTTTTTGCTTACCTAGATATGCGTAATCATGTATATATACAGTGTTTAATTATTACATGGTTAATCAAAGATTCTTTTCAGTTTCTATCTCCTCTGCTATAAATACATACCCTCCACTTCCAAAAACTTTTCACTACCTTTTTCATACATGACTTTTCGTCTTTCCTAAATCCTCATCATGAACCAAAACCAGTTTTATACTCGTACTGAGGGTGGATTTACTATCTCGCTTTCAAGTTGCAAGAGGGTCATATCTACTATGACCCTTGGGGACTTAGAGTCAAGATCAACCACCAAATCTATAATCCTCATAATATTCCATCGTCAGTCTATGAGGAACTGTCCTTTAAACAGCAAACTGATCTCCAGTTCTTTCAACTAGAGACCATTCTTGAAGAGGAACGTCGGGCCAAAGTGTGACGCCCTCAATCTCGTGGTTAGGAAATGAAGACCCACACAACTTTAAACTATATATAAATATGCATAAACCCCGATTAATTAATAATAGGATCAAACATGATTAAGTTTGAGATAAGATTACAACTACCAACCACATATTATATACCAAATTTACATAATCGATTCCGACAGATAACCCATTGTATCTTTATAAACTTTCCGAATAAGCCCTCGCTCACACATAACCTGTACTACCTGCTCTGGCATCTGGAAGCCTACAACACGGTATGGGCCACAGGTACGCTCTTACGAGCAGTACGCCTAAGTCTGGCCATCCTCTTACTTAACTGCCATGGTTAGAACAAAGCATAATATACTATAAAACTCAGCAAATAACCAAATGACAGTTCTATGATGCAATAAAAAAATATCTTTTCACTATTACTTGTAGGGCATTCTATTGAAACTCTCTAGGTGGCATATTTCGATCATTGAGCTAGGGAAGGTTTATGAAGGGATAGTTGGGCTTTCAAGAATCAAGGTTCAAGATAAGGCGAAAGCCAATATTCATCACAAATCATCAACGGGATATCAAGGATCTTTCAAATGGAAAGCGAGAATCTATTCAACTCTGGGAATAAATTATATGATTGATAACAAAATCAGAATAAAAATCAGGGTTCACAAGATATATGCTAATTAATATCACAATCAACTCTTTTCAAAACATTATAAGCCATTTCATTTTCAAAGAAGCAATTTGCTAAAGCAATGTATTCAATATCCTTTATAAATTGATAGGGAACCCTTGATTGGACTACTTCAACTTTCAATTCATAATAATAATAATATGGGTGATCTGCCCGTACCGACCTCCATCTGGTTGTTAAGAATCAATATCAGGGTTCAAGAATCAATAACAGGTTATCACATGATTATAAAAGTTCAATACTCTATCATGGCATCATCAATATCCTTTTAATACAAACATATACAAGTATGCAAAGTTACTTGCCTGAATTCGCTTTCCTGTTTCACAAGGGTTGAACTACTGCCACCTAGTACACCTTTCCCTTTCCTATCCTGAATGCCCTCACGCTCCGAATCTACAATCCAAAAATCAAAACCCTAATTAGATTCCCCTTCGACTTTCCCCGAACGCTTAACAATTTCCCTTTATGCAATACCTAAAGAGTACTTATACTCGATCATATACATAAAGCACGCTTATACCATAACTCGTATACTTCAACCAAATAGTCATCGAATCACATATTGCGACGTAATTACGACATATAGCATATAATCCTTGTATCCAAACTCTATTATAATAACAATTCTACAATCTTATATTAAGACGACTCAATTCTTCTTTTTATATTATTTAATTTGAACCAAAACAAATAAATAAACCACATAATTCTTAGAAATCTCACATGCATTCACTTCGTGAAATTCTAGAGTAAAATTAACCTCTTTTACAACCTTAAGCATTCGTCCCTTACAACCAAAACACAATTAATCCTCATTTAATAACATGCAAGTACAAGAATCACTTACACAATCAAGTCAATTTTTTTAATCCAAAAGCTGAATCATAATCACAATCAAAACCAAAATAAAAACCCTCTTTTAATTATCAAAAATTCGAACCTAAAATCAACACAAACACCATCCAAAATTGACATGCAACCAAGTCATCATTTCAATTATCACTAGTAGCACATAATCCCACAAAAAAAATCAACTTAATCCTTTTCCAATCATAAGACCCATTCGGGTTTTTCAAAAAAATATACATGCATAAACAAATTTTGACATGTAAGGCTTTAAATTACAATTTTAACTCACTTTGACCTTTAACCTAAATATTCAACTCATTTTCCTTACAAATCAAACTAAACTCACTTGATTATACTAAAACCTTACATGCATGCCATGAAATTTCCTTAGAAACAAAGATTTATATTCTATATCAATTTTAACACTAAAATAAATAAGTAACTCATCATTCCAAATCAAAAACCCCTTTTTAACATCAAAATTAGAACTATCATCAAACAAAACCAAAGAAAATATCACATGCATTCATCATTTTAGATCTTTAAACCACATCTCAAACTAATTTCTAAAAACAAAAAACAACAAACCATTTACATCAAAAATTCAGCTTAACCTCTTCAAAAATCAAGAACCTTTTGAGTTTTAAAAGAAACATCACATGCAATACTTAAAATGACTTCTTTTGAATAGGTAGAGCTCGGACACGCATCATAGCTCCCAACCGGTTCACCGAAGTTCATCACCGGTGGCGGTGGCTTCACAGTGGAGTCCCCATTCGGGGGTTTCCATCCATAAAACCTCCAATTTTACTATCGAACAACAGCAAGTATCACATGCATCAATCATTTATCACAAATCAAGAAAAATCAAAGTCAAAACTTGCAAGAGAACTTCGAACCAAGGTTCTCGGCTCAACATCACACCCGAGCACACACACTCACACATGCATGCAAACACCTACACACTCATGCACAAGATTTAAAGCCTATATATAGATTAAGAATGAAGTTTTATGGAAGAATCCATATAAATTGAGTGAGGAAGAGAGGTGTACCGAGAGGAAAAGAGAGAGAGACTTCGAGAGTGAGTGAGAGAGAAAGAAGAGAGATATGGGAGAAAGTGAGAGAAGAAAGAGAGTAGAGTCGGGTGAAAGAAAAAGAAAGGGGAGGGGAGGGAGTATATATATTTGATTTGGTGAGGATAAGATAGTCCTTTCACCATTCTTTTTGATTTCCTTTTTCTTTTTTCCTTTTATTCTCACTTAAAAAAATGAATTTAAATAAAGAATAACTCTCTTAGAAAAGATAGGATTGCAAATAATAATAATTTTAGAATAAAGATCTCAAAATTAGCTTTTCAGCCATATTTTTAAAATATTTTTTGAGCGTACGGTTGATTTATTACGGGTTTTACAAGATTGCGCTCAAAATAGAATTATAACTCGATAAAATCCTTTTAAAATACACCGATCATGAAATAAATCCATCTATCATTTTTATAAAATCTCTAGGACTATTTTGAAGATAAAAAAATAACTTTCACACCTTGAACATACTCGGATAATTTTATAAAAACATTTAAAGGTCCAATAAACTTAATTTAAATCAAATAAATCCCTTTAGATCATTTAAAATCAACAGAGCACATAATCAAGTATATTTTTAAGAGATAGCACGTATTCACATTTCACGACTCGTACTCGATCACACAATTTCCCTTATTATTATTATTATTATTATTATTATTATTAATATTAATATTATTATTATCATTATTTCCCCTTTTCGCGTAACGGGTCGCGTTCTGCTTGATGGCCCGACACTAAGTGTTTCAATTACGCTTCACAATAAGTCCTTTATACCAACTGACACGTCACTGAAATATAATACTTATTTAACATTTCCATTCACATATCAACACATAGTTCACATTTAAATATTTTTAATCTCTTTTAAAACGGATCCCGTTCTTCCTGACGGCCCGATAACACACCTTATCAACTCATCAAAATGGAACACGTCATTTTACGGTCCCAGATACTAATATACCATAAATAAAATTAACCAAAAAAATTATTTAACTCTTTATTTAATCACACAATTTATAATTACACCACAAAATTATACTTTATTCACTTAATCATGTCGCGAAATTTCCAGTCGTTACAATCTACCCCCTTAAAAGGATTATGTCCCCAGAATCTAGTCTAAGCAAATAGATGGGGATACTTTTCTTGCATTTCATTTTCTAATTCCCAAGTTGACTCCTATACTATAGGATTTCTCCAAAATACTCTAACTAGATGTACAACTTTATTTCTGAGCATTCTCTCTTTTCGATCTAAGATTCGAACTGGTTGTTCCACATAAGACAAATCTTGTTGTATTTCCACTTGTTCCAATTCGATCACATGGCTTGCATCAACATTATATTTCTTTAGAAGAGAAATGTGAAACACGTTATGAAGATGTTGCATCTGCGGAGGTAATGCTAATTCATAAGCCACTTTTCCAACTTGTCTAAGTACTTCGAATGGTCCAATATACCTGGGACTCAATTTCCCTTTCTTTCTGAACCTGGATAAACCTTTCCACGGAGATATCTTTAACAACACTTTGTCTTCGGGCTCAAATTGCATATCCTTTCGATCTCGATCCGCGTACTTCTTTTGTCGATCTTGAGCAGCAATTAACCTTTTTCGAATTATTTCCACTTTCTCTTTCGTTTATTGAACTAGCTCTGGGCCAATTAGTTTGCGCTCACCAACCTCGTCCCAATGTGTAGGGGATCTGCATTTTCTTCTATACAACGCTTCATAAGGTGGCATGCCAATACTTGCGTGATAACTGTTGTTATAGGAAAACTCAATCAATGGCAAACGATCGTCCCAAATTCCTTTAAAATCTATTGCACAGGTTCACAACATGTCCTCGATTGTTTGAATTATCCATTCACTTTGCCCGTCAGTCTGCGGATGATACGCCGTACTCATTTTTAATTTAGTTCCCAAATGATCATGAAATTGTCGCTAAAATCTTGAGTTAAATCTCGGATCTCTATCAGACACGATAGATACTGGAACTCCGTGACGCATCACAATCTCGTCCAAATACAATTTAACCCACTTTTCCAATGAAAATCTTTCGTTGATCGGCAAGAAATGCGCTGACTTCATCAATCGATCAACTATTACCCAAATCGCATCATGATTAGACTTGGTCATTGGCAAACCTACCACGAAATCCATCGCAATATGTTTTCATTTCCATTCAGGTATGTCCAGTGGTCGAAGCAATCCACTTGGTTGTTGATGTTTCGCTTTACTCTTTGGCACGTATAACATTTACGTATCCATTCCGTAATTTCCTTTTTCATGTTTGGCCACCAATAACTCTCTTTTAAGTCCTTGTACATCTTTGTACTTCCAGGAGGAATTGAAAATCTTGAGTTATGCGCTTCATGCAAAATCTCATGCTTTAGCTCCACAATATTAGGTATCCAAATGCGTTAATTAACGCGATATATGCCTTTTTCATCATTTTGAGCTTTTACTTCCTCTCCTGACAACTTATTTTTCTTGTAGTTCATTACTTGTTCTTGACAACATCAAATCTTTTCCTAAATTTCTGGTTGAAATGACATCGCATACATGTTAGGGCGAAATCACGCACTAATATTCACGCAAGTATACGCGTTCGCAAGTAATATAGAATACTTTCTAGTTCGTTCCCTCAGAGACTCAGACTAATTTATTGTCTAATTTATCTCACTCACCAATGTATGATTACTTCTCAATGTTAAGATAATAACACTTAAAATTGTTGATTAAATATTAACTATAATTAACTACTTAATTAACCACTAACTAACACTTCAATTTATCAATAATAAAACACTCATGAGATCACAACTTCATTATTACTTCCTTCTATAGCCATAGTTATTACCTTTAGCATGTGACAGTGATGATATTAATCGAATAACACGAAACTGATAAAAGCCAACTTTCATTGTACTAATACCATTCTACCAAACATCCACAATTAAGATAGAAGTTGAATAGTCATCAATTATGTTGAGTTCCTATATGTCTACAGAAATTGACAACACAACGATTTAAGCACAAGTTATTCCTTTTGATTACATAGGGCAAATAAAACTGTTAGAGTTACCCACTAATCATGCACAATGTACATGAACCTATGCTAGCATGGCAAGTTCTAAATCTCAAGATCCACCGTCGCTTCACAAGAGATTAACACCCTATCTTATATGTTCGCGACGCACATAAGACGAATACGCACAACCAATACTAGATATCATGCAATCATCACATACTAAAGTATTAAACAATTAACTAAAGAATTCCATAATAAATCCGTTGCAACCCCATGATCACGATTAGCCCATAATAGAACTTATCGCCATAATGGGTTCATATGAAATCATGATAACAAACACAAGAAAATAAGAACTAAACTGATTATATTAAAACAGAGTACGTCACAAGAGTAAATAAGTCAAAGCAAGAAAACTAGCATCCAACGTTACAACAAAACAAGAATCACAAGAATATATGCTTCCTCTTCGTTGCTGTGTGCTAAATCGGTCTTCTTCCTTATCTCCTTCGCTTCTTGCAAAACACAATCTAAAACATAATCTCCTCTTAATACTCTGTGAAAAACGTCTCAAATCTACTTATATAATAGTCCCATAAAACTCAGATTACATAGAAGTTGGAAGCCAAACGGAAGTAGAAGTCTAAAATAATATATCTTTTTCCCCGACCCTGCGCGGCCGCTCAACATTTCTGCGCGGGCGTGCAAGGCTGCTGCGTGGCCGCTCAGCATTGCTGCGCGGGCGCGCAGGACCCTTCTGGAAAAATTCCATGTTTGCTCCGTTTCTTCGCCGTAATCTGCCCGTTCTTTTCCTCTCGCAATGGTGAACACATGCCAAGGCTTATTCTTGATGATTCCTCCTCCGAAATGCAACTAATACCCTGAAATGCATAAACACTAGAAAAACGCATCAAATACACAAAATACTTGATTTCAAGACACCAATTTAAGCCATTTTAAGACGTTCTAAGTGGTATAAAATGCCACTTATCACACCCCCAAACTTAAATAGATGCTTGTCCTCAAGCGTCACAGACTCAAAAACAAATAAAAATATGCATGAATGCAATCTATATGAAAATGCAACGATCCCCCTTACTACAATTAACCAACCAAATTGTCACGTCTCAACGAATGCAGTTAGACACTAAAGATCAAGAAACTCATGCAAACGGACATACCGCCAGAAACGTGGTGTGTGCAAATGCTTAACATATATGCTTTGGAACTAGACCAATTACTATGACTAGACTATCCTCAAGGCAATCCTACGATTATACAAAGAATAAAAATTCTAGGCACAAAGTGATATACAACACTACAAGAACTCTGGAGCTTACTACGGAATCGTGCTTTTTATTTACAACTCAAATGCTTATTTGACCGTGCAATGAGTGAGGTCTACAAAAGACTTATACAATGGTATCCATGTAACGAGCGTTAGGTTAGCGGATCCCAGACTCTAAAAGCCTTAGGTCACTAGGCACAAAGTCCCCTAAGAACTTAATAACTCGAATACCAAAGAGCCCACTCTTGATCAATTACGCAATTTTTTTTTTCTCTGAGCAAGTGCGTTTCGCTCCATCTTGCTCAACCCTAGACTACTCGCATAACATGCGAGCCGGCTACTAGCCATTTGACGCCTAGCCACAACTAGCAACAAATTCCATTTTTACTCCATTTTTTTTTCTTTTTCATGCCTTTACCACTAAGAACCTATTATCAAATTCTAAGCATAATAAATAGATTATCCTCGAAAATAATCAGATCATAACAACAATCTAGTCCTTAAGCATTCTCTAAGACTTAATGACAATACAAGTGCTTCTAGCATGCATATCAACCTACACAACTTAATATCACTTTAATTCTATCACTACACTCGCATCAATATCACAATTCAGTCGATAAATCATTGCAAAAGGGATCATGGTATATGCATGAGCTATATGATTTGACAAACAACTAAAGCTATATAAAAAAACTATATGGAAAAAATTATGCAACTATATGAACTAACTATCATGAATATGCAGCTATATGACACACACAAAATATTCCTTAACTACCACCCCCAAACTTAAAATCTTCACTGTCCCCAGTGAAGGTAGTAGAAAGGAACACGGGGTATACCTACTCGGAGTCATCATCATCATCACCCTCAGTGGGTGGAGTATCAAGCGGCGGGTATGCAGAGTCCTCACCAAAAACTGGCCACTGGATATCAGATCCAAGGCCTCGAAAAGCAGTCCCTAACGCAAGGGTGAGCTCCTGAGCAAACCTGCTCTGCGTCTCATACATGGCATCCATCCGCCGTGAAAGCCTCCTATACTGGGCATCACCCATCCCAGCACCCTCCTGAGCTCTCGAAGAACCAGCCTCACCACGCCCTGGCCTAGCCATAGTAGCACCTCGTGCTGGACGCCCTCCTGGAAGACGATAACCCAGCCCATGCTCCTCAGGCTCACCACCGGTCCACTCCTGCATCCCATTCAGAGTGCCAGAATCTATCGGAGTTGCTGGCAACTGCAACTGCTCATGAGCCGGCCAGTTCACTCCTACTGCTCGGCATAGCTTCGTAACCGTGGATGCATAAGGGATGTTCGTATGCTTTGCTCACCTCAAAAACTTCAGAATTCCTTGGTAGATAAACTCACCAAGGTCCACATAGTATTCCTCATTCAGAATTCCCCACAACAACTGTGCTCTCTCAACTGTGACCTCGTGTGCATGTGAAGAAGGCAAAATATTAGCACATATAAATGCATTCCATGCACGGGCATACCTGTTCATGGCGTTCGCCGGAAAGTGATGATACTCATTATTGGTTGGATTCCAAACTGTGCCCGGTCGACAGAGAGTCGCACAAATCAAATCCAAGTCAAAATCCTCAGCAGTCTTTTCATTCCAGTTCTCCTCCTCGGGCTTCCTCTCTCGCTGTCCAATCACACGGCGAATCGCCGCAGGATGATAATCAACCGTCAGCCCACGAACTACAGAAAACCCATTCTTTTCAGCCTTCACGTTCGCGTAGAACTCGCGAACAACACTCATCGGTACTGCTTCGGGTGACTCACAAAAAGCTATCCACCCCTTCTCTGCAATCATGGGCAATAACTCACCATCCCTCCCTGATGGTAAAAACCCCCTCTCCTTCAGAATCGGCTTCCCCAACAGCCTAGTGTACTCCTCCTCCGTGGCTCTGTCAGTTAACCGAGGCCTTGCACCAGTACCCCTTGATGAATCAGCAGTAGGAACTGTGCTGCTGCTATCAATAGTGCGTGCTCTCTTGGGTGCCATTGATTTGTGAATAAAAGTGTGTAAGAACTGATTTTTTGATGTTTATGAGAGGGTTTAAGTGTAGGAAGTTGTGGGAGATATGTAGGATAGGTGTATGTATATATAGGGTGTGGAGTAGGTTAAATTAGATTAGAAGTGGGGTTGAGGGATAAAATCATGGGGTAATGGGAAAAAAATTCGTGGGTTTATGGGCTGTAATGGGTTTTTGTGTTTTTGTTTTTTTTTTTTTCTGAACTATACAAAATTTTCTGGAACTCGACCCCTGCGCGGCTGCTCAGCATTTCTGCGCGGGCGCGCAGAAAGCTGCGCGGCCGCTCAGCATAGCTGCGCGGGCGCGCAGAGGGTCTCTGGAATTTTTTTTTTCAGCCCCTGTTTTCTGATTTTTTTGTGTTTTTGGATAGGTTATTAACTTCTAAGGGTTCCTGTAACAACAATTCATGGGTTGCCTCCCACGCAGCGCTTCTTTTTCATCATTAGCTTGACGTTCCGTACCTTTCTCACGTAGTCAACAAAATGGCACTAATCACCTCTCGGTTTGCCATGTCCCCATAGTAGTGCTTCAACCGCTGACCGTTAACCTTGAATGCTTGGTCCGAATCATTCTCAAAAATTTCCACCGCTCCGTGTGGAAACACAGTTTTGACAATAAAAGGTCCAGACCACCTTGATTTCAACTTCCCAGAAAAAAGTCGGAGCCGAGAGTTGAATAACAGAACTTGTTGCCCTGGAACAAATAACTTAGGATGTAGCTTCCTATCGTGCCACCTCTTCACCTTTTCCTTATACATTTTGTTATTCTCGTACGCTTGAAGTCGAAATTCATCAAGTTCATTAAGCTGAAGCATTCTTTTCTTACCAGCTGCATCTAAATCCAGGTTCAATTTCTTCAATGCCCAGTAGGCCTTATGCTCAAGCTCCGCCGGTAGATGACATCCCTTACCGTACACCAACTGAAACGGTGACATCCCAAGTGGAGTTTTGTATGCTGTTCTGTAAGCCCAAACAGCTTCATCGAGCTTTAAAGACCAATCCTTCCTTGATGGACAAACAACCTTTTCTAGAATGCGCTTTATCTCTCTGTTAGACACTTTCGCTTGACCATTTGTTTGCGGGTGATAGGCAGTAGCTACTCGATGATTCACATTATAACGCTGCATCATAGAAGTGAACTTACGGTTGCAAAAATGCGATCCTTCATCACTTATGATTACCCGAGGTGTTCCAAACCTTGTGAAAATTTGCTTATGAAGAAAATTTAGCACTGCCTTTGCATTATTTGTCGGTAAAGCTTTAACTTCGACCCATTTTGAGACATAATCGACTGCCAGCAAGATGTACTGATTATTGCAAGACGAGATAAAAGGCCCCATGAAATCGATTCCCCATACATCAAAGACCTCGACTTCAAGCATCACATTTAATGGCATCTCATCCTTCCTTGACAAATTTCCCACTCTTTGGCAACGATCACACCTTAAAACAAACTGATGAGCATCCTTGAACAAGGTGGGCCAGAAAAAACCTGCTTGCAGAATACGAGCTGCCGTCTTCTCACCTCCATAGTGTCCACCATAAATCGTGGAATGGCAGTCTCGTAATATCCCCTCCGTCTCACAGAACGGGATATATCTCCTGATGATCTAGTCAGCTCCCTGTCTAAACAAATATGGTTCATCCCACATATACCACTTCACCTCATGCAGAAACTTCTTCTTTTGCGCAGATGTCAAATTAGGAGGCATTATATTGCTGACAAGATAGTTTACAATATATGCAAACCATGGTTCTTCCTCCTGAATTGCAAACAACTGCTCATCCGGAAAAGATTCATTGATTAACGTCCTATCTTGTGAAGTAGAATCGGGATTCTCCAACCTAGAGAGATGGTCAGCTATTTGATTCTCGGTACCTTTTCTATCTTTGATCTCTAACTCAAATTCTTGAAGTAAAAGCACCCAACGAATGAGTCTCGGCTTCGAATCCTTCTTAGAAACCAGATAGCGAATAGCTGCATGATCAGTGAATACTGTCACTTTCGTACCAAGCAGATAAGATCGAAATTTCTTAAAGCCAAAGACTATAGCCAAAAGCTCCTTCTCAGTAGTGGTGTAGTTCAATTGGGCCCCATTTAAAGTCTTACTCGCATAGTAGACCACATGGAAGAGATTTTTCTTGCGCTGTCCCAGAACTGCACCTACCGCATAGTCACTCGCATCACACATCATCTCAAACGGTTCTGTCCAATCTGGTGCTGTAATAACTGGTGCCGTGATCAAACTCTCCTTGAGAGTCTCGAATGCTGCCAAATATTCATCATCAAATTTGAAAGGCACATCTTTCTCAAGTAAATTGCACAACGGCTTAGATATCTTTGAAAAGTCCTTGATGAATCGCCGATAAAAACCCGCATGACCGAGAAAACTACGGATTCCTTTCACCGAATTAGGTGGGGGAAGATTTTCAATGACTCCCACCTTGGCCTTGTCCACCTCCAGACCTTTGCTAGAGACCTTATGCCCAAGGATAATTCCTTCACGCACCATAAAATGACATTTCTCCCAATTAAGCACCAAATTAGTTTCCACGCATCTTTTGAGTACGGCGCGCAGATTATTCAAACATTCATCATATGAGTGTCCAAAGACGGAGAAGTCATCCATGAACACTTCGACATTATTTCCAATCATGTCAGAGAATATAGCCATCATACATCTCTGAAAGGTGGCCGGGGTGCCACATAACCCAAACGAAACTCTTCGAAAAGCAAATGTGAAGGTAGTCTTTTCCTGATCCTCTGGTGCAATACAAATCTGATTATACCCGGAATACCCATCCAGAAGACAAAAATACTCATGTCCCGCCAATCTGTCAAGCATTTGATCAATGAATGGGAGAGGGAAGTGATCCTTCCTTGTGGCTTTGTTCAATTTTCTATAATCCATGCATACTCTCCATCCTGTAACTGTTCGAGTAGGGATGAGCTCATTCTTTTCATTTGCGACCACAGTGTTACCTCCTTTCTTAGGTACACATTGCACGGGGCTCACCCACGAGCTGTCAGAAATAGGATAAATGATGCCTGCATCTAGCCATTTCAGAATTTCTTTCTTCACCACCTCCTTCATGATCGGGTTCAGTCTTCGCTGCTGTTCCACAGTTGGCTTACTACCTTCCTCTAACAGAATTTTATGCATACAATATGAAGGACTTATCCCCTTGATGTCTGCTATGGTCCATCCTATAGCCGATTTGAATTCTCTCAAAATCCTTAAGAGCTTGTCTTCCTCACTACCTGAAAGGTCAGCTGAAATAATAACAGGTAATGTAGATGAATCACCTAAAAAGGCATACCTCAAGTGTTCAGGTAATAGTTTGAGCTCTAAGGTAGGCGCTTCCTCTATTGATGGTTTGAGCTTCCCTTCAGCGTTCTTGAGGTCAGAAGTACCAAGAGATTCAAATGGTATATCTAGCTTTCGCTTCCAGGGAGAAGCGTTCAGATATTGTAATTGCTCGTTGCTATCTTCATCATCACTGTCAAATTCCCCCACTAAGGCCTTTTCCAATGCATCAGACATTAGCATGTGATCGAGTTCCGAAGTAACCGCAGAATCAATCACATCCACTTTTAAGCACTCCTCATCTTCTATAGGGAATTTCATTGCCTTGAATACGTTGAAGGTCACATCCTGATCTTGAACCCGCATAGTAAGTTCCCCTTTTTGTACAAATATCAAGGTACGACCAGTAGCCAAGAAAGGCCTCCCCAAGATTATGGGAATCTTCTTATCTTCCTCAAAATCCAGAATAACAAAATCAGCAGGAAAGAAGAGCTTATCCACCTTGACGAGCACATCCTCAACTATGCCCCTTGGGTAAGTAATGGAACGGTCCGCCAATTGTAGCGACATGTATGTGGGTTTTGGATCAGGCAGATCCAGTTTTTTAAAGATCGACAACGGCGTCAGATTAATGCTTGCTCCCAAATCACAAAGGCACTTGTCAAAAGTTAGATTGCCAATGGTGCAAGGAATGGTGAAGCTTCCTGGATCTTTCAGTTTTGGTGGTAACTTTTGTTGCAGAACCGCGCTGCATTCTTCCGTGAGAGCAACGGTTTCAAGGTCATCCAGTTTCACCTTCCTTGAAAGAATAGTCTTCATAAACTTCGCATAACTAGGCATTTGTTCCAGAGCCTCAGCGAAAGGTATATTGATGTGAAGTTTCTTGAACACCTCCAGAAACTTCTCGAACTGTCTATCCAGCTTTTGTTGCTGTAATCTCTTAGGAAAAGGTGGTGGAGGATAGAGCTGTTTCTCCCATGTATTAGCCTCAGGCAGAGTGTGTTCAACAGTAGTCTTCCTTGGTTCCGCCGCTTTCTCCCTTTGCTTAGATTCTTCATCTCTAACTTCAGCTTCGACTTCTTTTGCCTTTTCAGCATCAGCTACTTTTCCAGACCTTAAGGTAATAGCCTTGACTTGCTCTTTAGCTTCCTTCCTGCCTGGTACTTCCGTGTCACTGGGAAGAGTGCCAGGTTGACGATTGAGCACTGCATTGGCTAATTGACCGATTTGATTTTCCAAGGTCTTGATAGAAACCGCCTGACTCTTGCACAACAGCTTAAATTCCTCAAAATCAGCACTAGTAGGTGCAGCTGCACTTCCCTGTTGAGGATATGATTGTCTTGTAGCATACTGCTGTGGTTGCTGGAATCCAGGTGGGTTAAACTGTTTACTCACTCCTTGCTGATATGGTGGCTGAATAGCATTCTGATTATTTCCCCAGCTGAAATTTGGATGATTTCTGTTGTTAGGATGATAGGTCGCTGGCACAGGCTGCTGTTGTCGCTGATAATTATTCACATACTGAACAGATTCGTTGACAAGAGAACACTGATCCGTAGCATGAGAACCTGCACAAAGCTCACAAACCATAGCTATTTGATTAACTCCATACGTAGCCAAAGAATCAACCTTCATTGATAGCGCTTGGAGCTGGGCTGCAATAGCGGTGGCTGCATCAACTTCCAGAATACCAGCTACCTTGCCTGATGTCATCCTCTGAGTTGGGTTTTGATGCTCATTTGCAGCCATCGTCTCAATAAGATTGTACGCCTCAGTATAGCTTTTAGCCCATAAGGCGCCTCCAGCTGCTGCATCGAGCATGGGCCGAGATTGGGCCCCCAAACCATTATAAAAACCAGTGATTACCATCCAATCCGGCATTCCATGATGTGGACATTTTCTCAACATTTCCTTGTAGCGTTCCCAAGCCTCGCACATAGATTCTGTAGGTTGCTGCGCAAACTGAGTAAGAGCACTCCTCATAGCAGCAGTCTTTGCCATTGGATAAAACTTCACCAGAAACTTTTGCGCAAGATCTTGCCATGTAGTGATGGACCCAGCTGGTTCAGAATGTAACCAGTCTTTAGCTTTATCCCTCAGTGAGAATGGGAAAAGCCTCAACTTGATAGCCTCATCAGTCACGCCATTATACTTAAAAGTGCTGCAGATCTCGACAAAATTCCTTATGTGCATGTTGGGGTCTTCAGTTGCCGCTCCTCCAAAAGAAACAGAATTCTGCACCATCTGAATAGTGCCCGGCTTGATTTCAAAGGTGTTAGCTTGAATAGCCGGATGAAGGATGCTTGACTGAATATCATCAATTTTAGGCCGAGAAAAATCCATAAGAGCTGGATCAGCTTGAACAATACGATCTCCCATGTTTACTGGTTCTTTCTGCTCAGTTCCTGAATCCGAATCCTCAAAATCTAACTTCTCCGGAGTATCAATAACTTCGTCTTTTCCTTCAGCTGTATCTAAGGTCCTCTTGCGAGCACGAGAACGAGTTTGCATAAACGCTTGCTAAAGTACCTGAAACACAACCGAAAAGAGTAATTAACTACTACGTCCTAATCACTGAGTCCTAATGACCAATGATGGTAAGTACATAAACTAAACAAATACGCCGAATCCCCGGCAGCGGCGCCAAAAACTTGTTAGGGCGAAATCACGCACTAATATTCACGCAAGTATACGCGTTCGCAAGTAATATAGAATACTTTCTAGTTTGTTCCCTCAGAGACTCAGACTAATTTATTGTCTAATTTATCTCACTCACCAATGTATGATTACTTCTCAATGTTAAGATAATAACACTTAAAATTGTTGATTAAATATTAACTATAATTAACTACTTAATTAACCACTTAACTAACACTTCAATTTATCAATAATAAAACACTCATGAGATCACAACTTCATTATTACTTCCTTCTATATCCATAGTTATTACCTTTAGCATGTGACAGTGATGATATTAATCGAATAACACGAAAATGATAAAAGCCAACTTTTATTGTACTAATACCATTCTACCAAACATCCACAATTAAGATAGAAGTTGAATAGTCATCAATTATGTTGAGTTCCTATATGTCTACAGAAATTGACAACACAACGATTTAAGCACAAGTTATTCCTTTTGATTACATAGGGCAAATAAAACTGTTAGAGTTACCCACTAATCATGCACAATGTACATGAACCTATGCTAGCATGGCAAGTTCTAAATCTCAAGATCCACCGTCGCTTCACAAGAGATTAACACCCTATCTTATATGTTCGCGACGCACATAAGACGAATACGCACAACCAATACTAGATATCATGCAATCATCACATACTAAAGTATTAAACAATTAACTAAAGAATTCTATAATAAATCCGTTGCAACCCCATGATCACGATTAGCCCATAATAGAACTTATCGCCATCATGGGTTCATCTGAAATCATGATAACAAACACAAGAAAATAAGAACTAAACTGATTATATTAAAACGGAGTACGTCACAAGAGTAAATAAGTCAAAGCAAGAAAACTAGCATCCAACGTTACAACGAAACAAGAATCACAAGAATATATGCTTCCTCTTTGTTGCTGTGTGCTAAATCGGTCTTCTTCCTTATCTCCTTCGCTTCTTGCAAAACACAATCTAAAACATAATCTCCTCTTAATACTCTGTGAAAAACGTCTCAAATCTACTTATATAATAGTCCCATAAAACTCAGATTACATAGAAGTTGGAAGCCAAACAGAAGTAGAAGTCTAAAATAATATATCTTTTTCCCCGACCCTGCGCGGCCGCTCAGCATTTCTGCGCGGGCGCGCAAGGCTGCTGCGCGGCCGCTCAGCATTGCTGCGCGGGCGCGCAGGACCCTTCTGGAAAAATTCCATGTTTGCTCCGTTTCTTCGCCGTAATCTGCCCGTTCTTTTCCTCTCGCAATGGTGAACACATGCCAAGGCTTATTCTTGATGATTCCTCCTCCAAAATGCAACTAATACCCTGAAATGCATAAACACTAGAAAAATGTATCAAATACGCAAAATACTTGATTTCAAGACACCAATTTAAGCCATTTTAAGACGTTCTAAGTGGTATAAAATGCCACTTATCAATACATGGCTGCTCTTTCCAGCCCTGGAATCTGCACTTTTATTTCCAACTTTTCAAAATCTTTGATCAATTCCTTTGATGAAGTTAACACATTCAAACTTTCTTTACGGCTTAAAGCATCTGCTACCACATTCGCCTTACCAGGGTGATAACTTATCGTACAATCGTAAACTTTGATCAATTCTAACCACCTTCTCCGTCTCATATTCAACTCCTTCTGAGTGAAAATATACTTTAAAATTTTATGATCCGTATAGATCTCACATTTTTCTCCATATAAGTAATGCCTCCAAATTTTAAGAGCAAACACAATCGCTGCCAATTCCAAATCATGTATGGGATACTTCTGTTCATGCGACTTTAGTTGCCTTGACGCATATGCTATTACTTTCCCGTGTTGCATTAACACACATCCTAGCCCTTTATACGAAGCATCGTTGAAGATCACAAACTCTCCTTTTTCATCAGGTAACACCAGCACTGGAGCGGTTACCAACCTCTTCTTTAACTCTTGAAAACTTTTTTCGCATTTATCTGTCTACACAAACTTCTCGTTCTTTCTTGTCAACCTAGTCAATGGGACAACAATCTTAGAGAAATCTTGCACAAAATTTCTATAGTATCCGGCTAATCCCAGAAAACTTCTGACCTCCGTAGTGGTCTTGGGCCTTTCCCAATTCATCACAGCTTCTATCTTAGCTGGGTCCACTTTAATTCCTTCTCTATTGACTACATGTCCAAGAAATTGTACTTCCTTAGCCAAAACTCACACTTTTAAAACTTGGCGTATAACTTTTCTTTCCTCAAGATCTCTAAAGAAATCCTCAAATGCTCTATATGGTCTTCCTCCGTCTTGGAGTATATCAAAATATCATCGATAAATACTATCACAAACTTATCCAAATACTGCTTGAACACTCTATTCATAAGATCCATAAATGCGGCTGGCGCGTTCGTCAAACCAAATGCCATCACCAAAAACTCATAGTGTCCATATCTCGTTCGAAATGCTATCTTGGGTATATCTTTCGCTTTAATCTTCAGCCGATGATACTCAGACCTCAAGTCAATCTTGGAAAAATAAGTAGCTCCTTTTAACTGATCGAACAAGTCGTCGATTCGCGGTAGAGGGTATTTATTCTTAATCGTCAACTTATTCAACTCGCGATAATCAATGCACAACCTCATACTTCCGTCTTTCTTTTTCACAAATAACACTAGTGCACCCCACGGGGATATACTTGGGCATATTACTCCTTTATCCAATAATTCTTGCAACTGCGTTGCTAATTTCTTCATCTCCACTGGCACCATACAATAGGGTGCCTTCGACACTGGTTCCATTCTAGGAGACAAATCAATCGTGAACTCGATCTCTCGATCTGGAGGTAGTCCAGGTAATGAAAGAGATATGTCCTAAGTTCAATCATGTATGAGGATTTAGGAATAACTTTTATGTAATCTGTTTTGATTTCATTGATATTAATAAAAGACTTTTTTTTTTTTATTGCGGGCTCTATCTATTTAAATGTTTAAATAAGATATACCACAATTTAGAGTAAAGCTTTTTATGGATTGTGATGAGATCGTAATAATGAGACCTAAAAGATGATAACTCTAAACTTAAATAGTTCCTGGTCGTAGGATTACTAACTGGTAATTAATAATCCGCAAAGATCGGTACATACTATGCTTGCTTCATTATGAAGGATGTCTGTTCTCATAGACATTTGTGTGGTGACACTATAGCTAGTATGTAGGTTCTTATTATAGAATAAGTTCACTGAACATGACTCACACAGTTGAACAACTGATGGAGTTCACTCACGTGTCAGCAGTTGTTTACATAGTGATAGTTGTACAAGTATCCTTAGACTTGAGGTCATCATAGTCATTTTGTGTACACTGAACTATGCTTTGGTTTAGTTCTTAGTCTCAAGGGACAATTATAAGGGCTCTACTGGGTATAGGAATTTGTACATGAAGATAGTGTATGATCAATAAAGGATCTACCCCTTCCAGTGTAGGAAGAGAATGTTCAATGCTGATCCACTTATGTTAGTTCAGGAATCTCTGGTCAGAGTGAATGAAATTAGAAAGGAGTTTCTAATTTAGATTAAATAGAACTAAGCATAGTGAATGGGAAGCAAGTGATTAAATAAGATAGGCTTGACACAAGTTCCATGCCTTGTATTTAATCGTGACATTGCAGGGTAG
Source organism: Apium graveolens (assembly GCF_009905375.1). Classification (NCBI taxonomy): domain Eukaryota; kingdom Viridiplantae; phylum Streptophyta; class Magnoliopsida; order Apiales; family Apiaceae; genus Apium; species Apium graveolens. The sequence goes on from NC_133647.1 coordinate 148,730,986, forward strand.
AAGGAATTAAATGTACGGTAACTACTCACCGAATAGGTTCTTGGTATTCTAAGCAGTGAATTCGTATTATCCGGATAGTCGCGATATGCTGAGAAGTATCCCTCACGATCTAGAATAAATATGATTAATTAATTAATCATATTTAATGAATTATAGAATTTATATAAATAATGATAAAATAGTTTTATTATTATATATTTCTACTACCGGCTTAATATTGAACCTACAGGGTCACACCATAAAAGAGAATGATTTAATGGTGGAGGAATTAATTAATAATGGCTGATAATTATTTATTTATGAAATAAATAATTAATTGGAAAATTTAATAATTGATTAAATGAGATTTAATTGATTATAAATTAATTAAGAAAAAGTTCTTAATATTATTAATTAAGAATTTAATTTTTGGAAATTAAATCAAGAGAGAGAATTATTTCTAAAGTGTTTAGAAAAAGGATTAATAATTAAAAGGTGTTTTAATTATTAATGAGAATAATAAAGGGTTAATAATAATAATATTTTATGGGAAAATTTTCAGCTGAAAATTTTGCCTATAAATATACTATTATAGACCCTATTTTTGCCTCAACCAAAAAAAGGATTTACAAAACCCTAATTCTCTCCATCTCCTCCTCCTTCATTACATCGTTTTCTTGGTGGATACCGGTGGAGTGCTTCACACTTGAGGAGCAGCTGCTAAGGATATCCGTTCGTCGTTTTTGGATCGCCATTAAAGACCTCCATCTTTCCATTAACGTAAAGCTTCTTAAGATAAACATACTGAACTACGAATTAAATATTATTTTTCGCATGGATCCTGCGGAGGGTTTCGTTTTTTTTAAGATTTAAATTTACGTTTTCGCTGCGTTTATGTGCTAAAAACCCTTCAATGACATCAGAGCTACTTGCGAAAAGTTTTTAATTCATTTATATGTTTAACTATTTTCGATATATGAGCATGTACGTGATTCGCCATGATTTGATGTTGATATAATATGCTTATATATGTATGGTTTTGAATATATGATGTTCATGTGAGTTGTATAATCATAAGATGATTATGTAATCTATATATATACTGATATATACATGATTTATGTTTGTTCTAATTATGAGAATCATATTAGATACAGATTCTGAATTGGCTGCTGCAGATTTGCTGAAATCTGGGTCTGGTGTCCGATTTACGCAAACGAATACCCTATTCCATAGGTAAACGAGCGTATGAAAAAAACTGATAGCAAAAGCTATCAACGACTCGTCTGTAAGGCGTTTGATGTCTTTTACTTCCCGTAAACAGTGATTCTTGTTTTTCTGATTTGATTTTGATTTTTCTGATTTTTGTCATATTTTATTTTTATGATTAGATCATGGATAATATGATATGTTAAGATCAGATTATGTGTTTTAACATGATTTTATGTGTTGTATGAGCATGGTGGATGGTTATGGCCTTTCGACCTTAGTGTAATGGTTTTGGTTTTGGTTTTAAATATGACTTGCATGTCGTCAATCTTTGTAATCATAAATCTCGAATGTAACTCGAGTTATTCTTGTAAGTTCATTAGATTAGTTTTACTTTAAATCATGTAATGTAATTGAAGACTCAAGAAGGCTATCCAATGGAGGTGATACAAAGAAGAAGACGAGGCGTACAAGAAGACTTATGTAATAAGTAGTTGTATTTATTTCCATCACCATATTAGATTGACCTTGATCTTTATCATGAGCTTGATAAAGATCACATAGGATGGGGCCATAACCAAACACATTTACTTTATTGCACTTTACATTTACTTGTTTATTTAATTTTATATATGAGATATATGCCTATGTTTACCATGCGATGATAGATTTAGGTGAACTTAAATCAATATAAGGTGTGCTCTAGAAAATCTAGAATATGAATCGTTTCTTGCCTTAACAATAAATATTATGAATACGATCATGATATTCTTGTGTTTATGAAACACGTAATTGAATATGAATTTTTAATATTGAGAGAAAGGATGATTCTGTCAATAATAGATTTCTATCTGTAAGAAAGGGTTATTAAGTGACGCCTCTTGACAATGCTCCACCCGATCTGGGAATCATCTGATTATCGATTATTGATTTGAAATATTTAATTTAAAAGGAAGAATCTCTTTATAATATGATTATGATTGTAACGTAATATAATCCCTCTAAAATTAAATAATATCAAGTAGTAATTGGCCAATGACACAATGGGCTTGTGTCGGTCATAGCCTTCCAACATGGTAGAAAGTGGTTCTTATTTTTAAATCATTGTCGTTTTGTGCTACAGCCGAGGGCTTTGATTTCGAAATAAGAAATACTTGTCTATTACATAGAGATGTATACATTGAATTAGAATCTAAAGGTCGGTACGTGCCACAGCCATGGGCCGTTGGAGACTGATTCAATTGTACGAAATGTTGGGTTAGACTTGACTTAGAATATTGAGTTTGTCGTGCCACAGCCATGACTCAATTATTCAAGAGGCTGAATTTATATTAGGGAATAACATAAGATGTAATTGACAAGAGTTTTCTGCCTATTGAACATCACATGACGTTTCGTGCCACAGCCGAGGTTGTGTGATGGAATGTAGGATCCCTATTCCCACTAGCATTATGAATGCTTAATTTTCACTTAGGGGGTTGAATAAATTAGATAAACTAGTGGGAGACACTTATGAATAAAGAACCGATTCATATAGTGTTTTGAAATGAAATTGAATATTTGCTAAGTGTTGTTATGTGTTTATCATTTACAGAGTTACTATATTCGTCATGTCTTCTGCACTATCACTTCGAAGCATACTAGATGCTCACAAGTTGACTAGTCCTAATTTAGCTGTTTGTTTTCACTGTAACAAGTTGGGGCACTGGAAGAGGAACTACAAGGTTTACCTTGTAGAATTGAAGAAGAAGAAGGGTAGTAAGACTACCGCTTCTGATTCAGGCATGTTCATGATCGAAGTTAATATGTCACTAGGTCAAATTTCTACTTGGGTATTAGATACCGCATGTGGTTCTCATATTTGCAATTCGTTGCAAGGACTAAAGGGAAGTAGGACTCTTGAAAAAGATGAGGTGATTCTACGTATGGGCAATGGAGCAAGGGTTACAGCCATATCTGTAGGATCATTTAGTTTACATATGCCTACGGGCAAGACTATTATTCTGAATAATTGTTATTACGTTGCCTCTATTGTGAGGAATATTGTTTCTATCCCTATGTTGGATTTGGTTGGTTTTTCATTTATTATTAAGAATAATGAATGTTCTATCCTTAGAGATAATGTTCTTTATGGACGTAATATTATAAATAATGGTCTGTATGTATGTGACGTAGAGCATGATTTACTTCAGATTGAACAAACTAATAAAAGAAAACGAGATGATGAAAATCTGACCTATTTATGGCACTGTAGGCTAGGTCATATTAGTGAAAATAGACTGCGTACATTGCATAAGGAAGGGTTATTTGACCCCTTTGATTTTGAATCATATCCTACATGCGAGTCTTGTCTATTGGGTAAAATGACCAAATCTCCATTTAGTGGACATGGAGAGAGGGCTGCAGATTTTCTAGGATTGGTACACACAGATGTATGTGGACCAATGTCTACGCAAGCCATGGGTGGATTTTCGTACTTCATTACTTTTATAGATGATAGATCTAGATTCGGATATGTGTATTTGATGAAACACAAGTCTGAAGCCTTTGAAAAGTTCAAAGAATATAAACATGAAGTGGAGAAACAAACCAAATACAGTATTATAACTCTTCGATCAGATCGAGGTGGTGAATACTTGAATGGAGAGTTTCTAGATTATCTCAAAGAAAATGGTATAGTCTCCTAGTGGACTCCTCCATATACTCCACAGTTGAATAGGGTATCTTAAAGGAGAAATCGAACTTTGTTAGACATGGTTCGGTCCATGATGAGCTATACGAATCTTCCAGTATTCCTATAGGGTTATGCATTGGAAACCTCAGCATATTTACTGAATAAGGTGCCTTCCAAATCTGTTCCTCAAACACCATATGAGATATGGAAAGAAAGGAAACCGAGTCTTAAACACGTTAAGATTTGGGGATGTCCAGCTTATGTCAAGAAAGTTGACCCAGATAAGCTGGAATCTTGATCCGTAAAATGTAATTTTATGGGATATCCTAAAGAGACTTTGGGGTATTACTTTTACACCGATCATCGGGTGTTTGTCTCCAGACATGCTACCTTCTTGGAAAAGGAGTTTATCCTTGAAGGAAATAGTGGGAGCAAAATTGAACTTGATGAAGTTCAAGAAGCACAAACTACTACGGATCAAGTGGAAATACCTGTTCAGACTGAACAACCTTCTATGGAACAACCCATTCGTAGGACAGGGAGAGTGTCTCGCCAACCTGAGAGGTATTATGGCCTTGTCATTGAGAATGGCAATGAGTTATCAATCATTGATGATGACGACCCTATGACCTATAATGAGGCTATGAGTAGTGTTGACTCAGAGAAATGGCATAGTGCCATAAAATCCGAAATGGAATCTATGTATACCAACCAAGTATGGACTCTGGTTGAGGCGCCTGAAGGTGTTAAGCCTATTGGGTGTAAGTGGGTATACAAGAGAAAGATTGGAGAAGATGGCCAGGTGGAGACCTATAAGGCCAGGCTCGTGGAAAAAGGATTCAAACAAAGGTAAGAGATTGACTTTGATGAAACTTTTTCGCCTGTAGCCCTGTTAAAATCAATTCAGATTTTGCTTGCGATTGCTGCTTACTACGACTATGAGATCTGACAAATGGACGTGAAAACGGCCTTCCTCAATGGGGAACTTGAGGAGGAAGTGTATATGACATAGCCAGAGGGTTTTCTTTCCAAGGGAAATGAACACCTAGTGTGTAAGCTGCTGCGAACCATATATGGTTCAAGGCAAGCTTCTCGTAGATGGAACATCCGTTTTGATGAGACAATCAAAGAGTTTGGTTTTATCAAAAACATAGATGAACCATGTGTCTATAAGAAGGTTAGTGGGAGCGCGGTAACATTTTTTGTATTGTATGTGGATGACATACTTCTTATAGGAAATGATAAACCGATGCTACAATCAGTCAAAGTATGGCTATCAAAGAACTTCACCATAAAGGACTTGGGAGAAGCATCCTACATTCTCGGTATGAAGATCTATAGAGATAGATCTAGAAGAATGATAGGTCTTACCCAGGGTACATACATCCAGAAAGTGCTTAAAAGGTTAAGCATGGAAAACTCCAAAAGAGGTCTCATACCGATGAGCCATGGAGTGTCCCTTTCCGAAAAAATGTCTCCTATGACACATCAGGAAAGAGAGCGTATGAGTAAGATTCCTTATGCTTCAGCAATATGATCTATCATGTACGCGATGTTGTGTACAAGGCCTTATGTTGCTTATTCAATTAGTGTGACGAGCAGATATCAGTCTAATCCAGGTGAAGACCACTGGAAAATAGTGAAAAACATCCTTAAGTACTTGCGAAGGACTCAAGACATTTTTCTTGTTTTTGGTGGTGAATCTGAGTTGAAAATAGAGGGTTAAACTGACTCTAGTTTTCAATCATAAAGTGATAGCAAATCCATGTCAGGGTACGTGTTTACTCTGAATGGTGGTGCGATTAGTTGGAAGAGTTCCAAACAGTCTACAACGGCTGACTCCACAGCGGAAGCAGAATATATAGCTGCAAGTGAGGCTGCAAAAGAAGCCGTTTGGATGAGTAAATCTGTTTCTGAGTTGGGAGTTTTTCCTAGCGTTGAAGAGCCTATTGTGTTGTATTGTGATAACAACGCAGCAATAGCACAAGCCAAGGAACCTAGGTCTCATAAAAATTCCAAACATGTCCTGCGGCGCTTTTATCTGATTAGGGAGATTGTTGAAAGAGGAGATGTCAACATCGAGAGAGTTGACACACATAACAACGTACCAGACCCACTCACAAAGCCACTTTCTCAAAGTCACTTTGATCGTCATAAAGACAAGATGGGTATTAGATACCAGATTGATTGGCTTTAGTACAAGTGGGATATTGAAAGAGATATGTCCTAAGTCCAATCATGTATGAGGATTTAGGAATAACTTTTATGTAATCTGTTTTGATTTCAATAATATTAATAAAAGACTTGTTTTGTTTTTTATTGCGGGCTCTATCTATTTAAATGTTTAAATAAGATATACCACAGTTTAGAGTAAAGCTTTTTATGGATTGTGATGAGATCATAATAATGAGACCTAAAAGATGATAACTCTAAACTTAAATAGTTCCTGGTCATAGGATTACTAACTGGTAATTAATAATCCGCAAAGATCGGTACATAATATGCTTGCTTCATTATGAAGGATGTCTGTTCTCATAGACATTTGTGTGGTGACACTATAGCTAGTATGTAGGTGCTTATTATAGAATAAGTTCACTGAACATGACTCACACAGCTGAACAACTGATGGAGTTCACTCACGTGTCAGCAGTTGTTCACATAGTGATAGTTGTACAAGTATCCTTAGACTTGAGGTCATCATAGTCATCTTGTGTACACTGAACTATGCTTTGGTTTAGTTCTTAGTCTCAAGGGACAATTATAAGGGCTCTACTGGGTATAGGAATTTGTACACGAAGATAGTGTATGATCAATAAAGGATCTACCCCTTCCAGTGTAGGAAGAGAATGTTCAATGCTGATCCACTTATGTTAGTTCAGGAATCTCTGGCTAGAGTGAATGAAATTAGAAAGGAGTTTCTAATTTAGATTAAATAGAACTAAGTATAGTGAATGGGAAAGCAAGTGATTAAATAAGACAGGCTTGACACAAGTTCCATGCCTTGTATTTAATCGTGACATTGCAGGGTAGAAGGAATTAATTGTACGGTAACTACTCACTGAATAGGTTCTTGGTATTCTAAGCAGTGAATTCGTATTATCCGGATAGTCGCGATATGCTGAGAAGTATCCCTCACGATGTAGAATAAATATGATTAATTAATTAATCATATTAAATGAATTAAAGAATTTATATAAATAATGATAAAATAGTTTTATTATTATTTATTTCTACTACCAGCTTAATATTGAACCTACAGGGTCACACCATAAAAGAGAATGATTTAATGGTGGATGAATTAATTAATAATGGTTGATAATTAATTATTTATGAAATAAATAATTAATTGGCAAATTTAATAATTGATTAAATGAGATTTAATTGATTATAAATTAATTAAGAAAAGGTTCTTAATATTATTATTTAAGAATTTAATTTTTGGAAATTAAATCAAGAGAGGGAATTATTTCTAAAGTGTTTAGAAAAAGGATTAATAATTAAAAGGTGTTTTAATTATTAATGAGAATAATAAAGGGTTAATAATAATAATATTTTATGGGAAAATTTTCAGCTGAAAATTTTGCCTATAAATATACTATTATAGACCCTATTTTTGCCTCAACCAAAAAAAGGATTTACAAAACCCTAATTCTCTCCATCTCCTCCTCCTTCATTACATCGTTTTCTTGGTGGATACTGGTGGAGTGCTTCACACTTGAGGAGCAGCTGCTAAGGATCTCCGTTCATCATTTTTGGATCGCCATTAAAGACCTCCATCTTTCCATTAACGTAAAGCTTCTTAAGGTAAACATACTGAACTACGAATTAAATATTATTTTTCGCATGGATCCTGCGGAGGGTTTCGATTTTTTTAAGATTTAAATTTACGTTTTCGTTGCCTTTATGTGCTAAAAACCCTTCAGGTAATTCATTTGGAATCACATCGGGAAAATCTCTTACTGCGTGAATATCTTCAATCCTTATGGATTTTCTCTCTACATCTTTGACATGAGCCAAATAAGCTTTGCATCCTTGACGTAACAGTCTCCTCGTCTGAATAGCCGTTAGAAATTTCTTCTCTTGTGTTTTCCCTTTGAATATCACTTCGATACTATCCTTGGTCTTTAACTTCACCTTCTTACTTTTACACTCTATTTGCGCCTCATGGTTTGACAACCAATCTATTCCTAATATAATGTCAAATTCTCCTAACTTGAAAGGTATTAATTCAACAGAAAAGTTCCGGCCTTCTATAACCACATCGCAATCGGGAAAAACCCTATTAACAATGACTCTCTTGATTCGATACTTCTATAATCAAGCTGGGTTCAAGAGGTTAGACAACATATTTTAATCTATCAAGAATACTTTCAGAAATAAAGGATTTAGTTGCTCCAGAATCCATCAATACTTTGACTTCTACTGAGTTTATAATGAGCATACCTGTCACCACATCCATATCTTGCACCGCATCTTTCATTGTCATGTTAAAGGTTCTAGCTCTGGCTTGAGATGTTGCTGCTGGGAGAAGCGGTGGTCCGGTAATCCTAAGAACATTTGCCTTTTGAACAGGCTCCTTGCAGTTTCTGGCCATATAGCCCATCTTTCCACACTTGAAACAGGTTAAATCAGGTTTCTTTGCTCCACTTGGGCCCTCCGATGAATAATGCCTCTTCTGATTACACATAAAGCAAGTCACATCCAGCTTATTACATCTTACTGGGTGTCTCTTCCCACAAACTTTATATTCTTGAATTTGAGGTATATTATCCTTTCCCGGTTGTCTGGCCTTCTGAAAACGATTCTTTTGAGCTCCATTCCCGGGTTTAAACTTCTGAAAATTTTGATTCTGACCTCCACCATTCTTGCCAAACCTCCCTCTATACTTCGAACTTCCTTGCTCTTGCTCCGAGCTCTCATTCTTCCTTTTCCTACCTTCATTTTCTCTTTTTGCAGCTTCATGCTCTCCTTTCACTATCATTACCTTCTGTACCAAAGAGGTATATTTCTTGATTTTCAACAGTGCCACTTGACTCCAAATCCATGGCCTAAGTCTCTGTTGGAACATTTTAGCCTTCTTCGCCTCCGTATTCACATACTCAGGTACAAATCTAGATAACTCAGAAAATTTCACCTCATATTCAGCTACTGACATATCTTCTTGTCTAAGGTCCAAAAACTTCATCTCCAGCTGATCTTGCATATAACTTGGCAAGTACTTCTCCAGAAACATCTCGGTAAACTTTTCCCACGATAAATCTTTCCCTTCAAGTAAAGCCTTAGAAGATTCCCACCAGAAACTTGCCTCATCCTTAAGATAATAACTCGCATACTGTGCTTTCTTTTCATCTTTAACTGCTGCTAGCTCAAATGCTTTCTCTATTTCTCTTAACCACGACTAAGCTTTTATCTGGACGGGCAAACCTAAGAACTCTGGGGGATGAACGGATTGAAAGTGTTTGAAGTTTCCAATTTTAGGGGCTATGGGTTGTTGCAAAAGCTGAGTAAGTCGGCTCATCATGGTGGTATCTTGGTTCAGTTCTTGGTCTTGGGTTTGAATTTATTCTTCTTGGTGATCTGGTGAGTTGGCCATTTCTTATAAACCTAATTGAGATATTATTTAGCAATATGATAGCATGGCATTGATATATGACAATAACATTTTACTACAAAATAACTTTTACGGGTTTTAAGCTTTACCCAGTTTTGCACATGCAATCCTATTACTATATAATTTCTCTTATCAGTGGTATTTTCTTATGGCACAGGGTATGATTTTACAAAATTTTAAACACGGTTGTATAGAAACATGGTAAGCAAAATGGTTATAAAGATTTCTAGGGTCCACAATAGGAAACAAGATATATGATTGATTCAACAACCAAAGGTACATAGATAAAAGGTCTGATTTCATTAAGGTACAATAATATTGTAGGGTTAAACAGAGGAAAAACTGGAAAATATCCTCATATCTACCCCTAACTTCTAATAACTACTACTACAAAGTTCTAAAGTACAATACAAAAAATAAAAAAGGGATCCCGGCAATCGACTAAGTATCCCAAGCCTACTAGCACTGAAAGGAAATAACAACAACTACGGGCTCCACCAAATGTCCTGCCTGATTAACACTATCATCTAATCATCCAGAATCTCTCTCAACACAACCAACATCCAACGAATGATCTTATGCAGGCTCTGCGCCTCAGCATCAGCATCCCATGTGGATGGTCCCTCATCCAATCTCCTCCGAGAAACCTGCTCCACCAACTGAATCCTAGTTCTCCACTCCTCCTCCATAATTGAAGTCCTCTACCTAGAGTCTCGAATTAACCTATCCACCAAAGCTCCCAACTCAGGAATGCAGGAGTAAACAATATCTCGATCCTGGGCTAACTTGCCACCAACACTAACAGGCACAATCTTAGGCATCTCAGACTCTGGCTCAGGGGCTGGGGTCTCTGATTCTAGCCTCAAGGGTGATATCTACATAGGAATCTCACTACTCTCAGATGGATTCTCCTCTGGATCTGAACTAACATACACAGGCTCCTCTGAAGAGGGTGGAATGGGGTCCACTGGGGTACCGGTCAAACTAATATCTGAATTAGAATCTCTACCACTAATGGGGTCCTGAGAGAAAACATAAAACAACAACCAAGAAACAACGTTAGGGTTAAATAAAACTTCCAACTAACTCACACCCTAACTCTAGTTGCCACTTCAGCTCATTCACTTTCCTTAGACTATACCTAATAGTCTAACTCAACTCTATATGAGTTGAACACTCTCACGATATAGATATATAACCCAAATATCCTTTTATCCTAACTTATCTCAGGGACTAGATCCTGTAACTCTGATACCAACTTGTGACGCCCTCAATCTCGGGGTTAGAAAATGAGGACCCACACATTTTTAAACTATAAATAAATAAGCATAAACCCCGATTAATTAATAACATGATCAAAAAGGTTTAAGTTTGAGACAAGATTACAACTACCAACCAGATAATATATAATACAACCCAAAATAAAACCAAATTTACACAATCGATTCCGACTTGGAACCGACAGATAACCCATTGTATCTTTACAAATTTTCCGACTAAGCGCTCGCTCACACATAACTTGTACTACCTGCTTTGACATCTGGAAGCCTACAACACGGTAGGGGCCATCAGGTATGCTCTTATGAGCAGTGCGCCTAAGTTTGGCCATCCTCTTGCTTAACTGCCATGGTTAGAACAATGCATAATATATGAGTATAAAACTCAGCAAGTAACCAAATGATAGTTCTATGATGCAATAAACAATATCTTTTCTGAATTACTTTTAGGGCATTCTACTGAAACTCTCTAGGTGGCAGATTTCGATCTTTGGGCTAGGGAATGTTTAGGAAGGGATAGTTGGGCTTTCAAGAATCATGGTTCAAGATAAGGCGAAAGTCGATATTCATCACAAATCGTCAAAAGGATCTCAAGGATCTTTCAAATGGAAAGCGAGAATCTATACAACTCTGGGAATCAATTATATGATTGATAACAGTATCAGAATAAGAATCAGGGTTCACAAGCTGTATGCTAATCAATATCACAATCAACTCTTTTCAAAATACTATAAGCCGTTTCATTTTCAAAGAAGCAATTTGCTAAAGCAATGTATTCAATATCCTTTATAAAGTGATAGGGAACCCTTGATTGTACTACTTCAACTTTCAATTCATAATAATAATACGGGTGATCAGCCCGTACTGACCTTCATCTGGTCGTTAAGGTACCTATGGCATAATTTCAGCCTTAAATTGGACTAGCCCCGCTAGTCTCTTATATGACTGGACTAGTCCCACTAGTCTCTTACGTCTCAATCCAATCCATCAGGTATTCATTTGGAAAACCTTGTATTGGAAAATAAAGGTTTTACTAAATTCATTTTATTTTTACAAAGAATATGAAATCATTCGGACTCTTTCAAGTCAAAAATTATTCTTAAGATCAATTTCAGGGATTTAAAGAAATCAACAAAATCAAGACAATCAAATACCAATGTTATGGTCAAGATCAAATGACAATAATAAGGATCGTAAGTTAAGGAATCAAATCAATCTTAGAAATCATTACGGAACAAGGTATATAAAGGAAAGGTATAGGTTGTTCAAAATAATACGCAAGGATGTTCACAAAGGTTCTTACAAGTTTATCAAGAATTCAAAGTAACCAAGGAATCAAAAGGCAATAAGGATATGAATCAACAGGTTTATAGTAAGGGTTTAAACAATAATCAGATCAAGTCGTTTACAAGAATACTGTTAGGGTAATTCAAGGTATCAATAACATGTATGGTGCAAGAATCAATATCAGGGTTCAAGAATCAATAACAGGTTATCACATGATAATAAAAGATCAATACTCTATCATGACATTATTAATATCCTTTTAATACAAACATATACAAGTAGGCAGAGTTACTTATCTGAATTCGCTTTCTTGTTTCACAAGGGTTGAACTACTGCCACCTAGTACACCTTTCCCTTTCCTAGCCTGAATACCCTCACCCTCCGAATCTACAATCCAAAAATCAAAACCCTAATTAGATTCCCCTTCGACATTCCCGGAATGCTTAACAATTTCCCTTTATCGTAATACCCAAAGAGTACTTATACTCGATCATATACACAAAGCACGCTGATACCATAACTCGTATACTTTAACCAACTAGTCATCGAATCACATATTGCGACGCAATTACAACATATAACATATAATCCTTGTATCCAAACTCTATTATAATAACAATTCTACAGTCTTATATCAAGATGACTCAATTCTTCCTTTTATATAATTTAATTCGAACCAAAACAAACAAATAAACCACATAATTCTTAGAAATCTCACATGCATTCACTTAGTGAAATCTTAAAGTAAAATTAACCTCTTTTACACCCTTAATCATTCGTCCCTTACAACCAAACATAATAAAGTACACTCAGATATAATCGAACATCATCAAACACAATTAATCCTCATTTAATAACATGCAAGTACAAGAATCACTTACACAATCAAGTCAAATTTTTTTTTAATCCAAAAGCTGAATCATAATCACAATCAAAACCAAAATCAAAACCCTCTTTTAATTATCAAAAATTTGAACCTAAAATCAACACAAACACCATCCAAAATTGACATGCAACCAAGTCATCATTTCAATTATCACTAGTAGCACATAATCAAACAAAAAAAATCAACGTAATCCTTTTCCAATCATAAGACCCGTTCGGGTTTTTCAAAAAAATATACATGCATAAACAAATTTTGACATGCAAGGCTTTAAATTACAATTTCAACTCACTTTGAACTTTAACCTAACCATTCAACTCATTTTTTTTACAAATCAAACTAAACTCACTTGATTATACTAAAACCTTACATGCATGCCATGAAATTTCCTTAGAAACAAAGATTTATCACATGCATTCATCATTTTAGATCATAAACCCCATTTTAACATTAAAATTTGAACTATCATCAAATAAAACCAAAGAAAATATCACATGCATTCATCATTTTAGATCTTTAAACCACATCTTAAACTAATTTATAAAAATAAACAACAACAACAAACCATTTACATCAAAAATTCAGCTTAATCTCTTCAAATATCAAGAACCTTTCGAGTTTTAAAAGAAACATCACATGCAATACTTAAAATGACTTCTTTTGAATAGGTAGAGCTCAGGCACACATCATAGCTCACCACCGGTTCACCGGAGTTCATCACCGGTGGCGGTGGCTTCATGGTGGTGCCCCCATTCAGGGGTTTCCATCCACAAAACCTCCAATTTTACTATCGAACAACAGCAAGTATCACATTCATCAATCATTCATCAAAAATCAAAGTCGAAACTTGCAAGAGAACTTCGAACCAAGGTTCTCGGCTCAACATCACACCCGAACAGACACACATATGCATGCAAATACCTACACACACATGCACAAGATTTAAAGCCTATATATAGATTAAGAATGAAGTTTTATGGAAGAATCCATATAAATTGAGTGAGGAAGAGAGGTGTACCGAGAGGAAAAGAGAGAGAGAGAGAGACTTCGAGAGTGAGTGAGAGAGAAAGAAGAGAGATATGAGAGAAAGTGAGAGAAGAAAGAGAGTAGAGCCGGGTGAAATAAAATAAAGGGGAGGGGAGGGAGTATATATATTGATTTGGTGAGGATAAGATAGTCCTCTCACCATTCTTTTTGATTTCCTTTTTCTCTTTTCCTTTTATTCACACTTTAAAAAATGAATTTAAATAATGAATAACCCTCCCATAAAAGATGGGATTGCAAAGAATAATAATTTTAGAATAAAGATCTCAAAATTAGCTTTTCAGCTATATTTTTAAAATAATTTTTGAGCGTACGGTTGATTTATTACGGGTTTTACAAGATTGTGCTCAAAATAGAATTATAACTCGATAAAATCCATTTAAAATACACCAATCACGAAATAAATCCATATATCATTCTTATAAAGTCTCTAGGACTATTTTGAAGATAACAAAACAACTTTCACACCTTGAACATACTCAGATAATTTTATAAAAACATTTAAAGGTCTAATAAACCTTAATTTAAATCTAATAAATCCCTTTAGATCATTTAAAAATCAACAGAGCACATAATCAAACATATTTTCAACCGATAGCACGTATTCACATTTCACGACTCATACTCGATCATAAAATTTCCCTTTTTATCATTAATATTTCCCCTTTTCGCGTAACGGGTCGCGTTCTGCTTGACGGCCCGACGCTAAACGTTTCAATTACGCTTTACAATAAGTCCTTTATACCAACTAACACGTCACTAAAATATAATACTTACTTAAAAATTTCCATTCACATATCAACACATAGTTCACATTTAAATATTTTTAATCTCTTTTAAAATGGGTCCCGTTCTTCCTGACGGCCCGACAACACAACTTATCCCCTAAGCTGACTCATCAAAATGGAACGCGTCATTACGGTCCCGGATTCAAATATACCATAAAGACAATTAACCAATAAAATCATTTAACTCTTTATTTAATCACATAATTTATAATTACACCACAAAATTATACTTTATTCAATTAATCATGTCGCGAAATTCCCAGTCGTTACACAAAGAGGCTGAGAGGCGTATGATTCAGGCTCTCGAGCTGCAGGAGAACATAATTTCTCTTGTAACAACACTCTCTAGGATTTATCATCGCTAGGCAATGAGGGCGGAGCAGGCTGCAAATAGGCAGAAGAAGTCCGAGTAGTTAGATTAAGTTAGGATTTTATGTTTAAAATTCTACAAATTTTGTACTCATCTTCTTAAATATTAATGAAAATATCTTTTGTCTTCCTTGATTTCATATTTGTATAATTGTTACATGTTTTGTGTGCCTAATCTTTAATAATCGTTCTTATTCTAATTGGTACTGAATGCTTAATTTCAAAAAAATTTCGATAATGCATGTGTTCAACTAATCCTTGTTTAAGTTGCATGTGTTTACTTCAGTATAGATTACGCACATTATTACAGGAAAAAACTAATTTCACAGAAGAAATTTATTAAAGATTTAATACTGATCTCATGAGAATTGTAATCATTTAGTGTTATTTTATTTCAAAATTCTATAAAATTTCTTTTTCTCTTCAAGGAAGTTGTCCATACCCAATCTCAAAATCAAAAATCTTATATCTCAAATTTATTCTTACAAATGAAATACTTGAATCCATTTCTCAAATGTTGCCAAAATCAAGTGACATAGTTCTTGAAATTAAGTTCACCACTCAGAAACAACATTTAGTTGGTTAGAGACTACATGCTGAGGTAGATATTAATGATACTAACAGAGACACAGGGGTTTCATCAGTTTTTACTGAAGACCCTGTGAAAACTTTCAGTAACATATTCAAGTGTCAGTTCTTTGCAAGAAGAACATGGTTTGAGATCATGGTACATGATAGTAACCTGATCTAATCCTCTCCAATTCCAATGGAGGTTCCCATAATTGGTGAGCAACAACTGTCATAACCACAGTGTTAACTGTGAGTTTAATTGCGACTTCAGATTTATAAGGTATAAATACTGTTATTACTTTATCAGCATTTATTCTAAATACTGATTTGGTATTTTCAGCATTTATTATGCATGTTTTATTATAAATCCTGTTGGTATGATTATTTCTAAACCTTATTTAATGACTACCTCTAGTTGTACGACCACAAATCACCCTTCTTTAGCCACCTCTTATTTCTATAGGACAAATTATATGAGATTTTCTGTAAGTTGTGTGAAAATATTTAGAGAAAAACATAATTAAAGAGAGGCAGGATCCTTCTTGGAAAAAGGAGAGATAGATGAGAATAGGATTTAGTAATACTTGTGAGGAAACTCTGACTATTAAAAGTCATTAGCTGTGTGGTGTGATGGTGTGACGAGTAGTGAGACTACTTTAAAAGAATATAGAGATTAAGTGATACTTGTTATATTTTGCAGGTGTATAGAGTACACATGAAACAGCTGCTGACCATCAGTCTGTTGACACTTTGATAAACTCTGATGTACCTGTTAATCTCACTGCAGGTCTAAGTAATGATACTTTCTTGCAGTCCATTCAATCTACTATTCCACCACATGAAAAAATCTGTATTTTTTCTGAAAAATAGTCCATTCACTCTACTATTCCACCACCTAAAATAATCCCTGTTGTTGCTGAAGATGTAGTAGCACAACAGTCCATTTATAAAGTTTCATCCATTTCAGGCTCACCACAACACTCTACAGGAACTGAGGTTCTGGAAGTAAATTTAGAAGCTCCAGCTCATTTATCTACAATTTTTGAAGATGTGGAGTTTACTGCTGCTGGTATTGAAGCTTCTGAAGCTGCTAGATCACATACTGTACCGATTTCTTATTCTATCTTAAATGCTGAAACTGATGAGGAAGTTCAGCAGATAGTTCAAAATTCAGTTGCCAAGGGAGAATCTAATGATGGTGAAGAAGCTAATATTTCTAATGTTCTTATAGATCTTGAAGATGATCTTTTCTTCCCCGAAGATATGCCTACACATGTAAGGTAATAGAAACTGAAAGAGTTAGATGCCAAGAAGAAACAAATGTTGTTGAACATATGGAAATAGCTGAATAGAAAATTCAAAATCCTGATGTTCTGACTCATCTGAAAGCATCTACTCTAGTTGTCAGATCCTTACATACATCTCAAGAAGCAACTACTTCTCAAACTAATCAGATCAAAGAATTACTAATTACTTCAAGGCTGACTACTTATCAGGAAATTCAGAAACAAACTGCACCAATTATTGCCAGACAAACTACAATTGAAGCTAATCAAGCTAGATTGGAAGCTAAGCAAGTTCAAATGTCTGATCAACTTACAGAGGTACATAATTCAATGGAGCTGATTCTTTCTCTACTGCTTGGTGATGATTCCAAAAAGGGGAAGAAAATTATTCAATCTAAATACAAGCAGCTGATATTGACAAATACTGATGATGAAAATCCTGATGGAGGTAATAAGGGGGTACATAAGGATAATAAAAGGAGAAGAGGTGAATAGCTAATTGGAATTAGTGGTTCATCAAAAGCAATTACTAGGTCTAAATCTAGACAAGGTGGAGAAAGTGAAAGAAATGAAAGAAGAGTTAGAGAACTGACTGCGACTACAACAACTCAACAAACTTTACAAGTCACAACTACTGATGAAGACCAAGGTATTCTAGAGATCGAAGCTGGTACAGAAGCAAGTCAATATCTTTAAACTCTGAAAGTGAAAGGTAGAAAGACAACTCCATTCTACAAGGATCCAAAGATTCAAGCATTTGACTTTGAAGTGAGGAGAAGAATTTTTGAAAGAGAAAAATCTGGAGTTGATCTAGAACAACTAAGGAAAATGGAGGAAGACATCAAGAAATCCATGAAGACAGTAAATACTGATATTGCTGTTTTCTCTCAAGATCTTTATGAAGATGATCCTTCTAACAGATCAACAAAAGGTGTAGTCATAAGGGAGGTAAGTCAGGAAGAGGATGAAAGATCTCTCAGATCTCAAACTATTTTAACTACTGACATGAAACATAAAGGGAAAGAGAAGACATGAGAGAAGTCAAAGCTTTCAAAGCCTAAAGCCAAAGCTATTGCAAAGAAGAAATCAGTATCTAAAGCAACTAAATCACTAATACTGTGGCGCCCTCCAAACCCGGGTCAGAAGTTTGGGGTCCACAACACACATACCATATATATAAACCTGCTTAAAATAATAATAAAGGTAATAATATGCAGTGACCCTACTTACCAACATCCACAGATCACAATATGTTAAAGTATGCACACAAGCCACACACAGACACACTTATATTACAAACGTCCAAATCTCAACAATTCAAACTTACAACTGAATATTAAACATTTACAACTTCTCAAACTTAAACTATCACAAAAGTCTTCAGCTAGTTTATCCCGCTTAACCTGGAATCCTAGCTCACACACTTGATTGGGGATCCTCACTACCAACAGGTTCCTTCTTAACCGGAAAAGAACATAAACAGAATCACACAAATGAGCTAACTAGCTCAGCAAGTCACATTGACAATTGTAACACCCCCAAATCCGGGGTTGGGGATTCGGGTTGTCACGAGTTCCATTTCCCTTAATAACACTTAATCTTAATAAACAACCAACTACTGCATACTGTGACCCCACAATATACACACACACCACAAGTTATAGTCTCAGAGATGAATACCCATTTCACCTTAAAAAGGGTTTCTGAATAATTTACATATTCTTTGCCATTATTACAATTCATAAATATACATAGTCTGGTACATCAACAGTTGAAAGCCTAGCCTATTGGTAATTCCTACCTCAGCTACTGCGGCATCAACGCCTCCAGAAAACTACGGAACGTTTCCTAACCGCTTGCGAATTGGGAGCTTGGTCCTGTTCATCTTTTCTATCTGTTGTTGTGTGATGAAAGAAGAAAGCAAGGGTGAGCAACAAGCCCACCGAAATAATATGTATAATAATTAATAATATATTAGCATTCCCATAGTACTCATGGAAGTCTTTGTCAAGAAGAAATGAACCAAGTTTGTTATCTTAACACGACCAAGTCATAAAATATTTAGTATATATATACATATATATACTTTTCACAATCTTTGAAATCCTCTGACATGTATAATATACACAGAGTTCCAGTTTATAACTGTAGAAAAATATCGCTGCAAGGTGATCTCATATATCTAACCTTGTCTCAACATTTTTCTGAAAATATTTGACATGCATAAGATAATCATTTACTAGATATACGTTTAAAAGATGAAGTCACAAGATACTCCGATATACTTATATATTTTCCGAATACTACTTGAACTACCACCGTTCAAGTTATAATTAGTTTCAAAAGTTCATCACACTGATGAGACTACAAGATAAGACTTGAATAGATTCAATCTTTGAATTATCATTTGAAAAAAATGAAGTTACGAGATACTTCATTAAGTCCCGATATATATATACACCTATATATATATATATACATTTCATACACTCCTTGAAAACCTCTGTTATGAAAATTATAAACAGAGTTGCAATATCCAATGAATTTGGAAAGGAGAAAACCTTGGCATAAACCTGATATCTTGTTGATCAGGCAAAGATACCAATAAGTAAACTTTTCTACTAGTAGATGGATGAATCCCCCACCGGTCATCACCCTGGCCTCATTAGGACCTTGTGCTGGACCGCCAACCGGCCTCTTACGCGTTGATGGGGCTGCCACCCAGCCACTTACACTTTGATAGACCGTACCCCGGCCTGTCGCTTATGCCGACTCAATTAGATGGACTTACTTCCCGAACGTTGGGTAAGTAATCAATTCATTTATCAAAACAGCAACCTTGTTACGAATATAAAATACACCACAGAGCCGGATCCCTAAGGTTTTGAGCGAGTATTTAAATCCCCTTCGAAAGGAGGATCTTAAATATAAAAATTAGTTTTGGGATCCGCCCTAACTTTTAAAAATCATTTTGAAGACTCGAAAACATTTTTAAGAATGTTTGGAGTAATGCTGATTTAATAAAATAAATCAGTCGCAATATATTAGAAACTATCTGAATACTATTACTTAAATAATATTCCCATAAAGAATAATCTTTATAAAAAATAATTGAGGTAGAAGTTTTAAAACTCATACTTGAAATGAATAATAAATAACCAAAGATATACTTATACGAAAGTACGATCTTTATTTGAATAATCGAAAATAAGTTTGATTATCGAAACATTATTCTTTAATAAAATAAAGAATATTATTTAGTAAATAAGCGGAGTCATAAGTCCTCGAATGAATATTCAAAATAATATTCATTAAATAGAATAAACGGAGTCATAAGTCCTTGAATGAATATTCAAGATAATATTCATTAATAAAAATAAAGTTATCGAATAAACCTTATGTTTTGAAAACTATATCTATATATAGATATAAATATATATATATATAATATACTCGGGAACATCGACTCCCGATTTTAGAAAATGTTCGCCTTTGGGTCCCCTATACTAAGGGTATACACAACTACTGCTTATCTCTAGCATAGGTATTATGCAATTATAAGCATTGGGATCAACAGATAGATATCAAGATTACGAAACAGACATGCATATAAACCATATCAGCATGCTCCAATATATCGAAAGATTTTCTAATTAACCATCATGCATCTATCACCAGATAATGCATATACATGTATACATCACAACAACAGTATAACAGGCAGAAAACTTGCCTGAGCGACTGGGGGTGGTAAAAGGCCTGGGACGAGTCTGGTAACCTATAAACAACATATAAGTTGGAATTAAACCAAAGTCGCTTAAGAATCTAGACTTTTAACCAATTAGACTCTAACGCTCGCTTTTGCGCTTAATGATTCACATAAGTCGCTCGAGTACCCTCGGCTCCATCATTTTTAATAAATTAACCATTAAGAATTTTAAGGCGATTCTTTTTCAAGTACCCTATCAACTGCCTAATCCACTTTACATAATTGTTTCATACTCCAATTAGTCATTTAAGGGCCTTAACCAAGGTTTCAAAATAAGGCAAGGGGTAATGGTTCGTTCACGAAACGCCGTTACTTAAAACGGTCGTTTCTCCTAAACCGTATATCGGATTCAAGCGAACCACATATCAAAAGATCGTAACATGAACTATCTAATAATGGCAATGGTCAAAACCTAACAGTGAGTTCACGGGTCCTGATGTTAAGAACAAAAGCAGACTAAGGTAAATCGGGCATTACGACGGCTATGTTTACGCGATTACCAAATTTATACCACTCCAAATCAATCCACAATCAACCCACAATCATTACTACAACCAAACACCATCCATACTTTACTTCAACAGCCCCAAAATCTCAAGATTTCCAATTTATACCACTCTCAATCATGAACTAAAAGCTATACTTAAGTTCATTAACCAATAATCAAGTTTTACTACTTCATATATATTACAAAACCAACCCAACTCTAAATATACAATAATCATGCTTCTCATGAACTATACTACTCATAACAAGCTCTTAACATTCAATAATAAGGCTAGGTTAAGAGATTATACCTTCCTTGAAGCTTTTAATCAAAGAAAGATCCTTGGAATGCCCATGGAAGCCTTGATCTATGCTTAAGCTACCTTGTCCTTACAAATAAAATCAAGAATCAAAAATTTGTTCTTGAAAGTTACTATTCACCCTAAACTTTTAGGAATTGATTAACTAGGTAAACCTTGGATTCTTGGATCCAAACTTATAGCATAACTAAGTTATGAATTATGGAAGCTAAAGAAACAAACCTTATAATTTTTGAAGGTGTGTAGCTTGGGTTTTTGAAAAACTCCTCCTTGTTTTTCTTCCAAAAGCCGAGAGCAATAGATGGGGGAAGAAGAAAAATGTGTTTTTTTTGGATGCTTTTGATTTTGGTGTTATGTTATTTGTTGGTTGATTCCCTTTTGGCTTTGACAATTAATTAGAATTTTTTTACCATGGTAAAGAATGAATGGTTCACAATCAACCAACCAATCCCTCCTTTTTGTCATGCTTAAGTCACCATGCTCATGTCATCTTCCCACACTTGTCTTCTTCTTGTTGGTGTGATGACATCATCATCCACTAACCTCTTTGATTAACTCCTAATTACTTGGCTAATGATCACTGATCTGTTATACGGTTCGCTTAACTTTCGTTCTCGTTTATCGTTTGAGGGATTATACCCGGGATCTTATTACTTGGGTTCCATTAACCTTTCTCAATACATTATATTCCTTTTATGATCCTCTCTTATAATCTTTAAATTTAAATCCTTTTTATCTTGTTACCTCATACTCAATTCTTTCTGTATTTGATGGATTTTTGGGAAAAATCAAAGTGTTCGAATTTGGATTCTGACCATCTTTACATACACTTATATACCATATAGTACTAATAAGATCTCAGAATATCAATAAAAGAACCCCTACAAAGTGTGGCATGCAAAGTTTTCTTATTCAACAAAATCACTATTCATAAGGGTTACAAAAAGTCCAAAATTTTGGGGTTATTACAGTCTCCCCTCCTTAAAAGGATTCCATCCCGGAATCAAATAGAAAACAATTGGGGGTACTCTTCTAGCATTGCGCTCTCTAGTTCCCAAGTTGATTTTTTCCATATTATGATTCTGCCATAGCACTCTGACTAGCTTGATCACTTTATTTCGAAGCACCTTCTCCTTCTTATCCATAATCTTTACTGGTTTCTCCACATAAGTCAGATCTGGTTGCATATCCACCTGCTCGTACTCCACTATGTGTCTGACATCCCGATGATACTTCCTTAGCATTGACACATGGAACACATTATGAACTTGTTGTAGGTTCGGGGGTAAGGCTAGCTCGTAAGCCAACTTCCCAATCCGTCTTAGTATCTCAAAAGGTCCAATGTATCTTGGGCTTAGTTTCCCTTTTTTTTCGAACCTCATTAATCCCTTCCAAGGGGATACTTTTAGCAGTACTAAGTCCCCTATTTCATACTCCTTGTCCTTTCGGGCTATGTCTGCATATTTCTTCTGTCTGTCTTGGGCTGCTACCAGCCGTCCTCTGATGAGATCTATTATATCCTTGGTCCTTTGGACCACTGCTAGTCCGAGCATCTTGCGCTCTGCAATATAATCCTAACAGAAGGGAGATCGACATTGTCTTCCCCCAAGGATCTCGTAAGGTGATATCTCGATACTGACATACGATCTATTATCATAAGAAAACTCAATCCTACGCCTCGCTTCTTCTGCTAAGATATCACAAGTATCTATCAATACTAATCTCACTTGATTCTATTCGGTATAAGCTTCTATCTACCCTTCATTTTACCCAAATCTGATTTACAAATTGAAAGTTACAAGTAAAACAGTCAAACAATGCACATATATGCATATAACACATCAATTATATCACATATAGCACATAGCACGTAAGATATTCGATGAAAATACTTTTTCAAAGAAGATTTGATGTTAAAATGATTTTTCGGATATTTAATATGAATTTTTAAATATTTTTCGGAATTAAAAACGGATTGTTGAATTATTTTAAAACAATAAACATAGTTCGATTGCTCGAATCTGGTTTTAAAACCATTTTTTAATAATTATCGAGCCTTGTAAATAATTTAAAATAATATTTTAAAGCTCAAAATTATTTTTCAGAATTTTTAAATCAAAATAAATAATTAAATCTAATTAATTAATTAATTAAAATTAATTAGAACAATTAATAAATTAATTTACGAATTAATTGACTAGTTAACTAATTAATTATTAACTAAAATTAATTAATTAATTAATTCAGATTTATTTTTGAATTAAAAATAATTTTTGGAACTAAAATAATAATTTCTAGAATTTTTAATAATTAAATTCGAATTTCTGTAATTGAAATAAATAGAAAATAAGATTTTTAAATAATTTTTAAACTGGAATCCTAAATTTGCAACTTTCTGAAACCTCAGGGACTAAACTATTTCTCTTTCAATAATACAGGGACCAAACTGCAAGTATTACAAGGTCGCCGTCGATTCGCCGGAGGTTTGCCAGAGAACACGATTTCGGCCACCTCAGGCCTCCAAACTCTCCAGGATTAAACTACTAGTTCCCAGGAATATGTACGTGCAATCAAAACATAGAACCATTCACAAAATTAGCCGCTAAAATAAGCAAGAAACTCGTCGTCTCCGACGAATTTTATTTTCTTCGATTTGAACAATCCAGGAATCGTCTGTTGCTAAGCTATACATGAATCGATTGCAAATTCTACCAGGAACATGATGCAATCATCAAAAACAACTAATAACCCTCAGGGCAAAAATGCCAAATTCAATTAAAAACATTCATACGGGTTATAAACCCTAATTTTAAAATTCGAAATTAAAACTCAATTTTGAACATGTTATTGAACTCCAAATCAATCATATAATCTACCAAAATCATCAAGAAGAACAGCTCTATAACATGCAATCATCAAATCATACAAACAACCTCTCGAACAAAATTTCATAATTTAATTCAAATTAATTCGAAAATAAATAAAAATACATAAAATAAACCTTTGATTCTGCAGTTATGAAACTTGTGGATTCTGATAGTACACCTCAAGACCTTCGTTTTGAGTACTCGAGTTTTCCAAACGGATTCCGGTAACACCTTGAAATTGAGGTTTGATTCTCAGAAAATACTATGAAATTAGGGTTTTTCTCTGTAAAATTATATATTTAACTGTTTGCAAATAATTTTCTGTACAAAATAAAATACGGTAAGGGCTATTTATATTTACGAAATATTGGTACCCCGTTGGGTCATACCGGATATAAAATAGTACGTTCATTTGAGAAAACAGATCCAAAACAGCGCTTTGGTCTCAGCGCTTTGGTTACACGTATTATGGGATATAATTATCCAAATCTGTACATGTTGCAACTGCGGTCTTGGTCTCAGCGCTTTGGTTACACGTATTATGAGATGATAATATAATAGTTTAATAAAAATATCACGTTTCTCGAAAATACGGGTTTTATCGATTTACTGAAACGAATTTTGTATCGAAAATATTGCGCAGAGACCCGCACGGGGAAAACCGTACTCTAGATTGAAAAAGTCAAAACATGGAAAATGCTCGGAATATTGCAATTAGGTTAGGAAGGAGTTTTCAGAAGAGTTTCGGGTTGTAAAAACATAAGAATGGTTGAAGTCGGTTGGTTGTCGATTGTACAAAATAGGTTTTTAATTACTCAGAAAAATAAGTTATTAAATCCATAAATCTTTTTATAAAATCATAAAACAACATAAAAATTAATAGAAAGATATGACAAATATCATTACTTTATTTTGGACATATAAAAATTAAAATACTTAAATTATATCATATTTAAATATCCAAACACATATACCACTTAACAAATAATTCACAGAATAAATACAGAATAAATACAGAATATACATTAATTAGCAAAAATAATTACACGTTATCCCAGTTGTTACATCCTCCCCCCCTTAAAAGGATTTTGTCTTCAGAATCTCCTAAAATACAAATGAGGGCACTTTTCTCGCATATCACTTTCTTATACCCAGGTTGACTCTTCAACCTTTGGGTTTCTCCACAATACTCTTACTAACTTTACAACTTTATTCCTTAATACTTTCTCTCTTTCTTCTAAAATCTCTGTTGGACTCTCTACATAAGACAAATGTGCCTGAAGTTCTATTGGCTCGTACTCAATTACATGTTGGAATCTGGATTATACTTCTTAAGCATCGATAAGTGAAAACATTGTGAATGTGCTCCATATGCGGGGGTAATGCCAGTTCGTAGGCTACCTTTCCAACACGCTTCAGAATCTCAAAAGGTCTGACGTATCTAGGACTCAACTTTCCTTTCTTTTCAAATCTCGTCAATCCTTTCCACGGTGACACTTTCAGTAGCACTAACTCTCCTTCTTCAAATTCTATATCCTTTCTTGATTGATCTGCGTACTTTCTCTGACGGTCTTGTGCTGCAATTAACCTTTTCTGAATAACTTCAACAACTTCTTTCGTCTGTTGCACCAATTCAGGTCCAAGTATCTTGCATTCTCCTACTTCATCCCAATATACTGGCGATCGACATTTACGTCCGTAAAGAGCTTCATATGGTGGCATCTCAATACTGGCAAGGTAACTGTTGTTGTAAGAAAATTCTACCAAGGGTAAATGCTCGTCCCAACTTCCTTTGAAATCAATTGCACAAACGCGTAACATGTCTTAAATTGTCTGAATTTTTCTTTCGCTTTGGCCGTCTGTTTGTGGATGGTAAGCTGTACTCATGTTCAATATGGTTCCCAAACATTCTTGAAAACTTCTCCAAAATCTAGAATTAAATCTTGGATCTTGGTCAGATACGATCGATATAGGAACTCCATGATGAACTACTATCTCTTTAAGGTACATGTGAACCAACTTGTGTAATGAAAACCTTTCATTAATAGGTAGAAAATGAGCTGACTTGATAAGTCTATCCACTATAACCCAAATGGCATCGTGATTTGCTTTTGTCCTTGGTAATCCGACTCTGAAATCATGGCAATATGCTCCCACTTCCATTCTGGAATCTCTAATGGCTGCAATAATCCACTTGGTCTCTGGTGCTCTGCCTTGACCCTCTGACATGTATAACATTTACTGACCCATTCTTCAATTTCTCTCTTCATATCTGGCCACCAATAATTTTCCGTTAAATCCCTATACATTTTGGTACTTCCTGGATGGATTGAATATCTTGAATTATGAGCTTCCTATAGAATTTCATTCTTCAACTCTGTTACTGGTGGAATCTAAATTCTGGAAGAAAACCTAAATATACCTTGATCATCCTTTGGTGTGTACAACTTTTCACCTACCAAATGATTAATATCCTGATCCATTACTTCCTCTTGACACTTCTTGATCTTCTCTAATAATCATGGATGGAAAGTCATACTATACATCTTTGCTTCGTCAGGCTTGCAAACTCTGATTTTTAATTCCAATTTCTAAAATTCCCTGTATAACTTCTAGGGTACTGTTAACACATTCAACTTCTCCTTTCGACGTAACGCATCTGCCACAACATTTGCTTTACCTGGGGAATTATTAATCGTACAGTCGTAGTCCTTAATCAACTCCAACCATCTTCTCTGTCTCATATTAAGTTCTTTTTGCATGAATATGTACTTTAAACTTTTATGATCCGTATAAATCTCCCATTTTTCTCAATATAGATTATGTCTCCAAATCTTCAAAGCGAATACTATGGCCGCTTGCTCCAAGTCATGAGTAGGATACTTCTGCTCATGAGGTTTCAGTTGTCTTGATGCATATGCAATAACTTTATCGTGCTGCTGTAAAACACAACCTAGTCCCTTATGAGTAGCATCACTATAGATTATAAAATTTCCTTGATCATCTGGAAGTGACAAAACAGGTGTTGTGATCAGTCTCCTCTTCAATTCTTGAAAACTTTCTTCATACTTGTCATTCCATATAAACTTTTCGTTCTTCCGGGTAAGCTTTGTCAAAGGCGTCGCAATCTTCGAGAAATCTTGAACAAATCGGCGATAGTATCCTGCTAATCCCAAGAAACTTCTCACTTCTGTTGGTGTTATTGGTGAAAGGAATATGTCCTAAGTCCAATCATGTATAATGATTTAGGAATAACTTTTATGTAATCTGTTTTGATTTCATTGATATTAATAAAAGACTTGTTTTGTTTTTATTACGGGCTTTATCTAATTAAGTGTTTAAATAAGATATACCATAGTTTAGAGTAATGCTTTTTATGGATTATGATGAGATCATAATAGTGAGACCTAAAAAGATGATAACTCTAAACTTAAATAGTTCCTGGTCATAGGATTACTAACTGGTAATTAATAATCCGCAAAGATCGGTACATACTATGCTTGCTTCATTATGAAGGATGTCTGTTCTCATAGACATTTGTGTGGTGACACTATAGCTAGTATGTAGGTGCTTATTATAGAATAATTTCACTGAACATGACTCACCCAGCTGAACAACTGATGGAGTTCACTCATGTGTCAGCAGTTGTTCATATAGTGATAGTTGTACAAGTATCCTTAGACTTGAGGTCATCATAGTCATCTTGTGTACACTGAACTATGCTTTGGGTTAGTTCTTAGTCTCCAGGGACAATTATTATGGCTCTTCTGGGTATAGGAATTTGTACACGAAGATAGTGTATGATCAATAAAGGATCTACCCCTTCCAGTGAAGGAAGCGAATGTTCAAGGCTGATCCACTTATGCTAGTTCAGGAATCTCTGGCCAAAGTGAATGAAATTAGAAAGGAGTTTCTAATTTGCATAGAACTACGCATAGTAAATGGTAAGCAAGTGATTAAATTAGATAGGCTTGACATGAGATCCATCCCTTGTATTTAATCGGGACATTGTAGGGTAGAAGGAGTTTATTGTACGGTAACTATTCACTGAATAGGTTCTTGGTATTCTAAGCAGTGAATTCATATTATCCGGATAGTCGCGATATGCTGAGAAGTATCCCTCACGATGTAGAATAAATGTGATTAATTAATCATATTTAATAAATTAGAGAATTTATATAAATAATGATAAAATAGTTTTATTATTATTTATTTCTACTACCGGCTTAATATTGAACCTACAGGGTCACACCATAAAAAGAGAATGATTTAATGGTGGAGGAATTAATTAATAATGGCTAAATAATTATTTATTTGTGAAATAAATAATTAATTGGCAAATTTAATAATTGATTAAATGAGATTTAATTGATTATAAATTAATTAAGAAAAGTTCTTAATATTATTAATTAAAGGATTTAATTTTTGGAAATTAAATCAAGAGAGAGAATTATTTCTAAAGTGTTTTGAAAAAGGATTAATGATTAAAAGGTGTTTTAATTATTAATGAGAATAATAAATGGGATAATAATAATAATATTTATAGGAAAATTTCAGCTGAAAATTTTACCTATAAATACACTATTATAGACCCTAATTTTATTTGAACCCACATAAAACCCAAAAAGTTTGGAAAACCCAATTCTCTCCACCTCCTTCCTCCTCCTTAACATCGTTTTCTTGGTGGATATCGGTGGAGTGCTTCACACTTGAGGAGCAACTGCTAAGGATCTCTGATCGTTGTCTCCGAATTATTTGAAAAGGTTAGATTCGATCCCTCGAATTTTTATTCACGATTTATATGCTTTTATTTGGATTTTGTATGTGTAAAAGTGTTTTGCCATGACCCCGCTGCGTTTAAAATCCAACAATTGGCCTTTCCCAATTTGTAATAGCTTCAATCTTTGCCGGGTCCACTTTGATCCCTTCATTACTGACTATATGTCCTAAGATCTGAACTTCTTGTAGCCAAAACTCACACTTCGAAAATTCAGCATATAACTTTTCCTTCCTTAAAATTTCCAAAGATATCCTCAAATGTTCCGCATGGTCTTCTTCTGTCTTCGATTAAATCAAAATATCGTCTATAAACACAATGAAAAACTTGTCCAAATATTCTTTGAAAATTATGTTCATCAAGTCCATAAACGCTGCTGGGGCATTGGTTAATCCAAAAGACATCACTAAGAATTCATAATGTCCGTACCTTGTTCTGAAAGCTGTCTTCGGTATATCTTCTGGATTAATCTTCAATTGGTGATATCCCTACCTCAGATCAATCTTGGAGAAATACTTGGCTCCCTTCAACTGGTCAAACAAATCATCAATTCGAGATAACAGATACTTATTCTTGATTGTAAGCTTGTTGAGCTCTCGATAATCGATGCATAATCTCATGCTTCCGTCTTTCTTCTTAACAAATAGTACCGGTGCACCCCATAGGGACACACTGGGTCTAATTACTCATTTTTCTAACAATTCCTACAATTACTTTGCTAACTCTTTCATTTCGACGAGCGCCATTCTATACGGGGCCTTGGATACTGGTTCCGTTCCATGTGCTAAGTCGATTGCAAACTCAATTTCTCTATCTGGAGGAAGTCCTGGTAACTCATCGGGAAACACATCTGGGAACTCATTGACTACTAAAATATCTTCAAGTTTTGCTGGCTTCTGACTTCTATCAATTACATATGCAATGAAATGCTTATATCCTTGTCGTAGTAACTTTTTAGCTTGAATCATCGTTAAGAACTTCTTCGCTTGCTTCTGACCTTTAAACATTACTACTTTCTCGCCTGGCGTTTTCAAAATTACCTTCTTATTATGACTGTCTATCTGAGCCTCATGCTTAGATAACTAATCCATTCCTAGAATAACGTCAAACTCTCCTAACTTAAATGGTATCAAATCCACACAAAATTTATTATCAGAAAACTCAATCTCATAGTTCACACAAACTTGATTAACGGATACATGTTCTTGATTTGCTTATTCCACAGTCATTATTTCATTTAAACACTCAACCGAAAAATTTAACTTATTAACAAAATCTTGAGAAATAAAGATCGAGTTGCTCTCGAATTTATTTACACTTTGGCACACAAAGAATTCACATTAAGCGTATGTGCCACGACATCAGTATCCTGTATAGATCCCTTCATAGACATGTTAAAAACTCTGACCTTTGGAGTCTCATTCACTGCTGGGGTGGATCTCATGATTCTCAATGCATTACTGACTGGGGCGGGTGTTTTACAATCCCTTCCTATATGTCCTGGATTTCCGCACTTAAAGCATGTAAACCCAATTGCTGGAACCTTGACTGCTGGATTCCGGGTAGGCTGGTCTTTGTTCACTGGCTCTCGAGTTGGCTAGTTACGGCACTCCCTTGAATAGTGCCCTTTCTGATTACACTTGTAACAAACTACATTCAACTTATTACAAACTCCTCCATGTTTCTTCCCACATACTTGACAATCTGGAAAAGTTAGCCTTAACTTATTTGGCTGGTTCACAGTGGTTGGGCGGTTGCCTTGACCTCCGTCTCCTGCATTTTGCTTCTTGAAATTAAAATTTCTCCCTGGCTGAAACTTTCCCTTCTTCTGATTGAAATTTGGAAACTTCCCTGCTTGTGACTGTCCTTCAGTTCCTTCAAACTTTCTTTTCTTACTTTCCTTCTCCTTCTGTGACATCTCACTCTCAGTTTCTGCAATCATGACCTTCTGTACAACTCCTCCATATGTATCCAATTTAGATATGGCTACCTTCCCTCTGATCCATGGCTTTAAACCTTACTGAAATCTCTTAGCTTTCTTCCTATCAGTATCCACATACGACGGTACAAACCTTGACAATTCTTCTGTTAGATATATTTGTGATGTCATGTCTAATCTAATTTGTTTGGTTTCAGAACTTAGTATCAGAACTTAACTGGAAATCAGAACTCAGAATTTAAGGCGTCAGAACTTATATCAGGACTTAAGTACGGGTACACTTCAGATAAGGAAAGCAGCTGATTTACAGGAGAGGATCTGGATTAAACAAGTAAAGATATGTATGAAAAATTGGACAGCTATAGGACTGCAGTAGATAATCTCTGATTGATGTATTTTAGGAAACATAATCATTATCATATCAATTAGGAGATATCTTATAACTGTGTATTATATAAACAAAGATTAGGGTTTACACTATAAGTGTTATCATTCATGAGAATATTATTCATTGTAACCCTAACAGCTCTTAGTGATATCATATATCACTGAGAGAGTAGATTAAACTTACTGTAACAGAGTTTGATATATTGGATAAACTTGTTTTCTGTTACATACTTGTGTTTATAATCGAATTAATTGTAGATACTATATTCAACCCCCTTCTATAGTATCATTGAGGCCTAACAAGTGGTATCAGAGCCAATTTGTTAAGTTTACAAACAGTTAAGATCCAAACAAATAATCAATCATGTCTGATCAAGCAAAAATACCAGACCCTCAAGAACCTGCAAAGGTTCAACCCATTCAAAACACCAGTAGATATGAAACCATCAGGGTTCCTTTGCTCAGGGTGTCTGAGTACCCTGTATGGAGTGTGAAGATGGCCATGTTTCTGGAAGCTACATATCCAGAATATTTAGACAGAATTTATGATGGTCCACACAAGCCCACAAAGCTTTCTATTGTAGTTGGGGATGAGCCACAGAAGATGATTCCCAAAGAAAAGAGAGAATTCACCACTGAAGACATCTCTTCACTAGGAAAGGATGCAAAAGTAAGACACTTGCTTCATAGTGCACTTGATAATGTCATGTCAAACAGGGTGATTGCATGCAAGACTGCAAAAGAAATCTTCGATGCATTGGAAGTGATATGTCAAGGAACCAATGCCATCAAAAAGAATAGGAAGACAATACTCACACAGGAGTATGAGCACTTTGACTCAAAATCTGATGAGTCACTAATTGATACATATGACAGATTCAAAAAGCTGTTGAGTGATCTATCACTAGTGGATAAGGAATATGATCAAGAAGATTCAAATCTGAAATTTCTACTAGCTCTTCCTGAAAAGTGGGATTTGAAAGCTACTACAATAAGAGACAACTATGAAGTTGCTGATATGTCTCTTGATGAAATCTATGGTATGCTCAAGACTCATAAACTTGAGATGGAGCAAAGAAAGAAGAGGCATTGAGGGAATGCTAAGACAGTTGCTTTAAAGGCTGAAGAAAAGCCAATTATCTCTAGGAAGGCAAAAGGAAAGGCTCTCATCATACAGTCTGATTCTCTGATAATGATGATTCAGAACCTGAAAATTTATCTAAAGTGGATGTTGATGCAGAGATGATACAATTGTGTGCTCTTATGGTGAAGGGTATCACAAAGATAGCCTATAAGAAATTTAGAAAGGGTAAGAAGTTTTCCAAGAAAGGTGGAAGTTCTGACAAGAAAGGGTTCAGAAAGACTGAAGGCAAAGGAGGAAAGTCAGACAGAGGAGACAACTCAAATGTCAAATGCTACAATTGTGGTGAAAGAGGCCATATCTCTCCTGATTGCAAGAAAGGAAAAGGTGATAAAGGCCAGACACTTATCACAAAAAAGAAAAACTGGGCAGATACTTCAGAATCTGAAGAAGAGGTGAACTATGCCTTAATGGCAAATACTGATAGTAGTTCTGATGCTGCTAAACTAGAGGTACCTCTATCAACTCTTGCTTTCGATACATAAGATATTACTGAGTTGAGATTATTTCTGAAAAATATTTATATTAGCTATACAGATCAGACTTTAGAGAATGAAAGATTAAAATCTGAAAATCTAAAGTACAAAAATAGAAATAGCTATCTTAAAGAAGAGTTAGTCAATATGAACACTATTCAGACAGAGAGAGATAATGTTGTGTATGTTAAGAATGAATTGCTTAAATAGAATGATTATCTAAAAACTGATTTAGAAAAAGAAAGAAAAATCATCAAGACTTGGACTAACTTAGGAAAAACAACTCAGAATATTCTAAGTAGTGGAAACTGGAAAGAGGGTTAGGTTATAAAGATGGTAAAAGTGAGAAAGGGACTTTGCCAATTAAGCCAATTGCTATCAAACAGATTATAAAGCCAAAGGTAAATCCTCTTAAATTTGTTGCAAAAACTGTTGTGTCTGATTCTGAAGAGAAGAAAGACTCTAAAACAGAAGTCAAAGAAAAGTCAACTTCTGACAAATCAAAACAGGATAAACCAACTTTGGTGAACATTGGCTTAATGACAAAGAAGCAGCTTATGTATAAGCTAAAAGAGATTAAAATTGTGAACAAGGTCAAGGAAGCTAGGAAAAATAAGAATGGAAAGGAAGGTGTGAATAAAAGTAATAATTATATGCCTGTTCCTAATGCTCCTAGAAAGAAATGCTATAATTGTGGAAACTCTAACCATCTTGCTTCTTTTTGCAGGAAAAATAAAGATATAAACTCTTTACCTCCTAGATCAGGAGTTAAGATTCAGTCTATTAGGTTTAAACCACAAAATCCTTGGTTTCATTGTTGTAGTTTATGGCATTCTATTTATACTTGTAAGGAATATCATAGTTTGTACTAGGATTATTATGAAATAAAACCTTCTTTAAAGAAAGTTAGTGTAATTCCTTCTAGTGTAAATTCTGATGCAAAGTCTGATAAAAAGCATGTTAGCATAAACTCTGAAACTAAATCCGCTGCAAATGCAAACAAACTTAACAAGACCAAAGGATCCAAGCAAGTATGGGTCCTTAAAACTAATCAATAGTGGTATTTGTGATTGCAGGGCAACATGAAAAAAATCCTAGTTCAGGATAGTGGATGTTCAGGACATATGACTGAAAATAAAGCCCTGCTACCAGACTTTGTGAAAAAAGATGCCCCAGGAGTTTCTTATGGAGATGGAAATATGGGAAAGACTCTGGGATATGGCAATATCAATCTTGGGAATGTCATAATTGAATCAGTAGCTCTTGTCTCAGGACTTAAACGCAATCTGCTGAGTGTGAGTCAAATCTGTGACAGAGGTTATCATGTGGATTTCTTTGAAGAACACTGTAAAGTTGTAAGTAATTCCACATGCAAAATGGTTCTGTCTGTTAAGCAGAGCATCAATTGAAGAAAACTGGAATTGGCACGAGAGACTCTCTCATTTAAATTTCAACAACATAAATGAGCTAGTAAAGAAAGATCTTGTAAGAGGACTTCAAAAATCAATATTTGCTCTTGATGGTCTTTGTGACTCATGTCAAAAGGCAAAACAAAGAAAATCTTCATTCAAGAGCAAAACTGAATCCTCAATTTTTGAGCCTTATCACTTACTGCATGTTGATCTATTTGGTCTAGTCAATGTCATGTCTATTGCAAAGAATAAATATGTTATGGTTATAGTGGATGAGTTCACAAGATACACTTGGGTATATTTCTTTCAAAAGAAGAATGAAACTGCATCTACTCTAACTGATCATGTCAGACAGCTGGATAAGTTAGTCAAAAAATCTGTTAAAATAATAAGAAGTGATAATGGCACTGAGTTCAAGAATTCAATTATGGAAGAGTTCTGCAAAGAGCAAAGAATAAAGCAAGAATTTTCTGCACCTGGAACTCCACAGCAGAATGAAGTTGTAGAAAGAAAGAACATGACTCTCATTGAAGTTACACAAACTATGCTTGATGAAGCAAAGCTACCAACCTATTTTTGGGCTGAAGCTGTGCAGACTGCTTGTTTTACACAGAATGCTACACTTATAAACAAGCATGGAAAAACACCATATGAGATGGTGAAGAAAAAGAAGCCAAATCTGAAATACT
Source organism: Apium graveolens (assembly GCF_009905375.1). NCBI lineage: Eukaryota > Viridiplantae > Streptophyta > Magnoliopsida > Apiales > Apiaceae > Apium > Apium graveolens. Next base: position 148,766,226 of record NC_133647.1, read on the forward strand.
TTCATGTATTTGGATGCAAGTGTTTTGTTCTTAAGACTCATCCTGAACAGCTGTCAAAATTTGATCTAAAAGCTGATGAAGGATTTTTTTTTGGATATCCACTTTCCACAAAAGCCTTCAGAGTCTACAATTTAAGAACAAGGGTTGTCATGGAATCTATCAATGTATCTTTTGATGATAAAAAAATTACTGGACTTGAAGACTTCAATGATCATGATCAGCTGAGATTTGAAAATGAAGATGTAAATTCTGATTCTGTAAATTCTGATGACCTAAATCCTGAACCTGTAAGTTCTGACGAGCTAAATTCTGATGTCATTGAAACTGTGGTAACTGCTCTAAAGGAAAATGCACCTGTTCAGGGGGAGCAAGATGATGATCATACCACAGCTCAAGACTCTCAAGAAGCATCAGAACCAGTCACTGGCTCTTCAAGTTCTGATGAGCCAAATTCTGATAATTCTGGAAACTCTAATTCTTCAATTCCTGAAGGATCCAACTTAAATTCTGGAATCTCAGAGAGCATAACTTCAGGGGAAGCATCAGAAAATGCTGATGGAGACAGCATGGATCATGGGGGAGGATCCAGTTCTAGAGATCAACTTCCATCTGCAAGGAAGTGGACTAAATCACACACACCTAACTTAATAATTGGAGATCCTGAAGCTGCTGTTAGAACTAGAACAACAACAACAAATGAATGTCTCTATCATTCCTTTCTATCTCAGACTGAACCAAAGAAAGTGGAAGAAGCTCTTCAAGATGCTAATTAGGTGCAAGTAATGCATGAAGAGTTTTATGAATTTGAAAGAAATAAAGTATGAACCCTAGTACCAAGACCAAAGGATAGATCAATTGTTGGTACAAATGGGTGTTCAGAAATAAAACTGACAGTGATGGCATAATAACAAGGAATAAAGCAAGGCTGGTTGCTAAAGGTTACTCTCAATATGAGGGTATTGACTATCATGAAACATTTGCTCCAGTTGCTAGATTGGAAGCCATAAGAATCTTTTTGGCTTATGTTGCTCACAAGAAGTTTAAAGTCTTTCAAATGGATGTGAAAAGTGCTTTTCTCAACGGAGAATTGGAAGAAGAGGTATATGTTGAACAACCTCCAGGATTTGTAGATCCAAAATTTCCTAATCATGTCTACAAACTTGATAAAGCACTCTATGGCCTAAAGCAAGCTTCAAGAGCATGGTATGAAACTCTGGCACAATTTCTTCTGAAAGTGGATTTACCAGAGGCACAATTGATAAAACTCTATTCTATATCAACCATAGCAAGGACTTACTTTTAGTCCAAATTTATGTTGATGATATCATCTTTGGCTCTACAAATGCAAAACTTTGTGGAAGATTTTCCAAGTTAATATAGTCAAGATATCAAATGAGTATGATGGAAGAGTTGAGTTATTTTTTGGGACTTCAAGTCAAACAAAATGAAGAAGGTACTTTTATCAGTCAATCCAAGTACACCAGAAATCTACTCAAGAAATTTGGAATACAAGACAGTTCTACTGCATCAACTCCCATGGCCACTGCCGCCAAGTTAGATAAAGATACTGGATCATCAGTAGATATTACTAACTACAGAGGTATGATTGGCTCTTTACTCTATTTAACTGCAAATAGACCAGATATCATGTATGCTACCTGTCTTTGTGCAAGATTTCAGGCTGATCCAAGAGAACCTCATCTAATAGCTGTGAAAAGAATTTTCAAGTACCTCAAGGGTACAACTGATCTAGGATTGTGGTATCCTAGGGAATCAGATTTTAAGCTAATAGGTTACTCAGATGCAGATTTTGCAGGATGCAAAATAGACAGGAAAAGCACTAGTGAAAACTGCCAATTTCTTGGAGGCAGATTAGTTTCTTGGTTTAGTAAGAAACAAAAATCAATTTGCACATCTACTGCAGAAGCAGAATATATTACTGCAGGAAGCTGTTGTGCACAGATTCTTTGGATGAAGAATCAGTTACTGGACTATGGGTTAGAATTTTCTAAAATACTTATTTACTGTGATAATCAAAGTGCTATTGCTATGATAGGCAATCCAGTTCAACACTCAATGACAAAGCACATCAACATTAGGTACCATTTCATAAGGGAACATGTGATGGAAGGTACAGTGGAATTGCATTTTTTTTCCAACAGATCAACAACTAGCAGATATCTTCACAAAACCACTATGTGAAGCTACTTTTACAAGATTGGTAAATGAACTCGGAATGGTTTCAGGTTCTTTCTCAAAATCTGTTTAGTTTTTGTTCTCATACATCAGACTTTATGCTCAGTGTTTACAGATTTTCTTATCTCAATGTAATCTGTGCTTAAATTGTAACATATTTAACACTGCTTATTATCTGATGTGATTCTATAAACTCTGAAAGTGTTTTGAATGTTCTATGACTATTCAATCCAATGAGGTTTATTATGTTAGATGCTGACTTAGTAGTCTTTAATAAACTATGTATCCCATGTTTGAATTAGTTATTTATGTGAAAATCAATAACACAAGCAAATTTTGATTTTGATCTTAGTCAAATTTACTTCCTGTATCTTATTACTAAGTCACAAACTAGATTATTGCTTCTTATCTCTCAAATTTTGATGTCAGTAAATCTTAAGGATGAACTACATGCTTGATAAGCCTCACTTATCTGAAGAAAATAAAAGAAAAGAAAATTGAAATCAGGTACTCCTTTGAGATCTAGAGTAATTTATGTGAAAGGCAAGATCCAAGTACATTGCTGGTATTAAGTTATATGCATTAGAAAAGCAAATTAATTTTTCTTGGTGACTTTTCACATTCTCTGATTACTGGAGAAATATTATGATAACATCATAAATTCTGATGGCAGTTGTAACTCATTTACACTGAGAAGCCCTTGTCAAAAGAATTTCAAAAGATGCATAAAATAAGCACAAACAGTTGAGGTGGATTCTTGCATAACTTTATTCTACAGTAGACTTCACAATTCAAGACAAATTTTAAGCATTTTCCTTAGTTATGCCTTATTTCTAAGATATACTGAAGTTTATTAGACTTTAATCTTTATGTGATCATTTGCATACACACACACACACACACACTATTACTCCATATGAATGATGAAAATTACTGTGGTGAATAAGTTCTTTCTGATAAACAGTTAAGTATTATTTGCATAAATTCCGAGGACAAGTTCTGATTATGTTATGATGATTAAACTCTGAAGAAACCAGTCAGTATTTGTGTGAAGAAACACAGAAACAGTCATTCACCTTTTTGAGTATAGAAGCCATGTTCTGATGACCGTTAAATTCTGATAATAGTCAAGTTCTGATGCAAACTTTGATGCTTACGTGTCACATTTTAATTGGTTGATTTATTATTAGTTTTTAATGTAACAGTCATTTTGTCATAAAATAATTAAGTGAGATAAAAACAGTGATAATCATTTGGTTAATGAGTTGCGTGTTTGTTTTGGTAACCGCATGTGAGCAATAATTATTGCACGTTTACCGTGCCCACTAATAATGTTTTGACTGTTTACATGCTGTCAGGTGTAAAACGTCTGTTCTACTTCACAAATATAGTCGTTGTCATGTGGAGAGTATAAATACTAGAGTTAAAAGATTTTACAATCTTTTACCTACCTTTACTCTTTTCTAATCTCTCTTATTCTCTCTCACTCTCTTTTATTCTCTGAAGCTATTTTCTCACAGGCATTTTATCAAACACTCTATACACACACAACTTTTCACTTAATTTTCACGGAAATGGCACCTAAGGATCTAATCTATGATGGAGCCAAGTTTGTCCCCAACAACTATATGGCTATTCTCAACAAGGACGAGGCTTCTTCAGAACTTCACTTTATTCAAGATTTTCTCGGTCGAAGTGAAATTGGGTATGCTCTAACCCAACCACAGGCTCTCTTAGGCAAGCAAATTCTGGAGTTTTGGAGGTCTGGAGTCTATGATAATGGTGGTGAAAGTGGGTCCCCAAGTATCATTTTTACAATAGGGGAAGATGAGCTTTTGGTAACCTTGTCAACTGTTCGACAAGCATTGCATCTGCCAGAAAATTGTACTTACAATTCACAAGTTGGGGAGTCAGTTCTTCAAAACATGATGACAAATCTTGGCTATGAGAAGTCTTTGTCCAAGATTGGACAACTGAAGATGCCCTACATCAAGAGGGAGTGGAGCTTCTTTTTCGATTGTATTACCAAAGCCTTTGCCAACAAATGCTCCAATTTTGATGCTATTCCTATCATGAGTCAACAAATCAGGTATGCTCTTCTTAATCAAATACATTTTGATTATGCTAGTGTTGTGCTAGGGTTTATTGGGGATAGGATGAAAGAGGTCCCAAATACTATTTATTTTGCTAGGTTCTGTCAGCTTATTTACAGTTTTTGTTATTCTGATAAGCCCCAAGCCTTTAGTGAGTTAATTGAACCCTTTAAACTTCACAAAAGGGCTTTCACAGACTTATTATCTGCTGATAATAAGAAGGATATACTAAGACCCCTTCAAATTCCCCAATCTGTCAAACAATTCTTAGTAAATTCTGATCCTCGCACATACACAACCATATATTCTGATGTTACACCTACACAGCCTACTACTTCTCAACCTCCACCAACCCAGCTTTCCAATACTCAACCAGCACAATTTTCTCAACCACAACCATCAACACCTACTATCAGAACCTCACCTCTCAAGTCCAAATCTAAACCATACTCTGGTACATCTAAACAAGTGCCAGTTATGAAATCTGCTACACCATCTAGGTCTAAAAGAACTATCTCTGTGCCTAAATCTCCACCAAGGAGAAGAAGAAAGTTAATTATGAGAGATGAATCTGATGAGGATGAACATGTCCATGTTCCTGCATCAGAACCTGTGACAATAGAAGCTGAAGAGCCAACTCTTCAGAAGGAGAAAGCAGCTGAATCTTCTGGCATTCAGAAAAGAAAGAGGTCTTCATATTCTTATACAGATCATGTCACCCCTCCATCAAGAAAATAAAAATCAAGGAAGACAAGAGCAGGCGTGCATATTGCACAAATTCAATCAGAATATGCTGAGAATACTGAGGAAGGGGATCAGGAATATCTGATCTCATCAGAACCTATAGTGATTGAAGCCCTTCCAGCACCTGAAGAAGTTCTGATTCAGGAATCTGTAATTCCTGAAGTCCACAGATCAGAACCTGTACAAGAATATGTGATTTCTCCACCTCACTCTCCAATCAAAGCTACAGATGATGTTGAAGATTCATAGTTAAGTCCTGAAATTGACATTCACAGGTTGATATTCCAACTGTTTTGTATCTGGAAGCACCACCAGCAAAAGAGTCAACTCCACCTGTTTCTCCAATACTAAATGATGATATTCTTACTACACCAATTCTGGATTTGGAAACTGAAGATCAGAATTTAGACAAAGCTGATACAGAGTCTCCTACAGCCACACACACTATTGTGTTATCAGAAGATGAGGAGATTCTAGCAAGTTCTGGAGAGTCAACTCCAGTAAATAATCCAGTGCCTACAGTAAAAGAGCCATTATTCCAGTTTGAGGAAGAGGCTGCTCCAGTTCCATGGGAGGAAACCTTTAGAGGAGTTGAATGGACAAAGAAGTGGAATGAACCTGACTTCATTCCCAGCCCAACTGTTCTGACAGATCATGTTGCAAAAGCTGATGAGTTGCTGATAAATTCTGACTTCAAAACACAACTTAAAGTCACTGCTCTCAGTACTAAATCTCTTCAAGGTCTACACTCTAAGACTCATGCAAAGATTGATAAACTTCAGGAAACAGCTGATAAGCTAGACATGGTGCTCAAACTAGACAAGAATAGGTTTATCAGACCAATTCAAGAAAAAGTGGATGCTATTGAGCAAGTTCAATCCCAGCAGTAGGCCCAACTAGACGAGGTCTTACAAAATCAAGCTGCTCAACAGACTCAGTTAAATGAGATCCAATCTTCAATGGAACTCCTTCTTTCTGTACTCCTAACAGATGATGCCAAAAAGGGGGAGAAGGTAGTCTAGTCCAAATGCTCAATTAGCAAGGCACTGAAGAAAAAGGATGATTCTGAAGATGACCAGGGAAACCCTAGAAAGGCAAAGGTTAAAGTCAAGGAAAGCAAGTTAAAGTACCTGATAGTAAGATCTCTGATAAATCTACTATTCAGAGGAGTGATAAGGAAGGAAAGAAGACTTTCAGCTACAGATCAAACTTTGCTGCTCACAAGTTCTGAAATTAAAGATCAAGTTCTGAAAGCAAGTTCTAATAATCAAATTCTGATGACAAAGTCTGATGTTCTCATTCAAGGTGGAAGTCAAGACTCGAAGAAATTCATGCAAACCTTAAAGTTCAGGGGAAAGAAGGCAACCTTCTTTTACAAGGATCCTAAGATTGAATCCCTAGATGAGGAACTTGCAAAAAGACTATTCCTTAAGGATAATCCATGAGTGGATTTAGAGGAACTCAGAGAAGAAAAAGCAAGATTTAATGCTGAAAAGTCAAAACTACAGCCTAAAGCTTCTGATGCTAAAATTCCACCAAGGCCAAAAGAAAAGGGGATTGTGATAAGAGAAAGATCTGCCTCAGAGATTCCTAGATCAAGGACTAGATCTCAAACTACTACTGATCCCAAAGACAAGGTAAAAGGAAAAGTTGGGGAGACAGTCAAGAAACAGAAGATGAAGATTCCTCAAATTCTGATGAAACTTGTGTGCAAGATGGTTCAAGTCTTTGATGATACTGCTGCTAAAGATGAAACAATTGAAACTCTGAAGAGAAAGAGGATGACAGAAGAATCTAAGACAACCTCTGACATAGCTCAAGTTGTTCAGAGTGAAGATATTTCAAAACAGCAAGCTATATATGAAACTGCAAATCCTGACCAATTCATCAAGACATCAACCTCTGACACTGCTCAAGTTGGTATAGACAGCTTAACACTTGATCAGAAAAAGAAACTGCTATGGAACAAAGCTACTCCAGTGGAACCTAAGACCAATCTAATGCTGAATCAGCTTGTATCTTTTGGGTTTAGACCTAAACAAGTTAAAGAAAAGTCTGGGTTAGGTTCTGACAAAGAAAAGAGACAAACAGGAGTAGAAGTTACTCTCAGAGATCCTTTCATTTTGACAGACAAACCATATGAAGAAATTAAACAAAAGCACATTGACAAAGTGCTGTCTGCTCAAATTGTCATGGATACTCATGATGAATCAGAAGTTAAAAAAAATTGATCCCGTTTCTCAATGATGGCAGAATTTACAGACTAGCAGATTCTGATGTGCTAAAGAAGTCTGTCAAAGAGCTTCAACATATTCACTACCTTCTGGAAGTAAAATATGATGTTACAAGAAGATGGTCAGATTATATTTTGAAGGCTATAAGAGATCTTCTCAGAATTTCTGGTGCAAAAGCTTCTGAATACATTCCAAAAATTACTGAAGATGATGGAAGAGAAGTTTCTATGAAGAAGAAGTTTGCCAAGATTGAAGTAATTCTGAAGGGAAACTGTTTATGCTATAATGAAGACTCTTGACATCACAGAGTTATCAGACTTGGAGATGGGCTTGAAAGAACATCAATTCCTGCACTCAGAGCAGCCATTTATCAGATTGGTGATAATGAAGATGAAAAACTGATGCAAGTCAAAGCACAGTTAGTTGAAGTTCTGAGAAATGCTGAGGACAAGCTGGTAACAGACTTTACAAGGAATCATTATGGATTCAAATTGAACCAGTGATATTGGTAAAGCTACATGTATTGTAAATTGTATTTAGCTGTTTAAAATAATATCTCATTGCATTTGTACTTAAATGTTTTTGACATCATCAAATCTATTAACTTGTATGTTTTTCAAAATTTACAAGTTGGGGGAGATTGTTAGATATATTTGTGATGTCATGTCCAATCTGATTTGTTTAGTTTCATAACTTAGTATTAGAACTTAACTGTAAATCAGAACTTACTAAAGACATGAAGTTATCAGAACTTAAGGCGTCAAAACATATATCAGGACTTAAGTGCGGGTACACTTCAGATAAGGAAAACAACTAATTTACAGGAGAGGATCCGTATTAAACAAGTAAAGATATGAATGAAGAATTGGACAGCTATAGGACTGCATTATATAATCTCTGATTGATGTATTTTAGGAAATAGAATCATTATCATATAAATTAGGAGATATTTTGTAACTGTGTATTATATAAACACAGATTAGGGTTTACACTATAAGTGTTATCATTCACGAGAATATTATTCATTGTAACCCTAGCAGCTCTTAGTGATATCATACATCACTGAGAGAGTAGATTAAACTACTGTAACAAAGTTTGATATATTGAATAAACTTGTTTTCTATTACATACTTGTGTTTATAATCGAATTGATTGTAGATACTATATTCAACCCCCTTCTATAGTATCATTGGGGCCTAACATCTTCAAACTTACTTTCATAATCAGCTACCGATATATTCAATTGCTTTAACTCTAAGAACTTTAATTCTATTTGATCCTGAACAAACTGAGGAAAATACTTCTCTAGAAACAACTCCTGAATCTTTCCCAAATAATAACATCTGTACCTTTCAATGTCTTTACAGTTTCCCACCAGTAGGTGGCTTCATTCTTCATATAATAACTTGCAAACTCAACCTTCTGTTCCTCTTTCACTTTAACTAAAGCAAATGACTTCTCTATTTCCTTTAACCAAACACTCACTTCAATCGGATCCAAAGAATCCTTGAATTCCAGTGGATTCACCGCCTGAAAAGTCTTAAAAGTTACCTGGGGGTTGGTCTATCTTTGCTGCTGTTGAGTCAGGTGGACTGTTTGTTAAGCCAAGATCTGAAGAATCTGGGCTACTGTTGGGTCTATGGGACCTGGATTGGCATTCTGGTTGTTGTTGTCTTGGTTGTTCTTGGTTTCTTCATTCTGGTTAGTAGAACGAGTATTTCTTCTAGGAGGCATTTTCTGTAAAGAATCAAACAACTTATTTAGCCTTTAAATCAAATCCTTTTTATGAAAAGCTTTTGTAAAATAGAATATCTCTTTTTGAAAATATTTGTAACAGTTAAACTAAGTAAATTGCATGCTTCTTTACAGAATGTAAACATTTAAGGGGATAGGGTACATGGTATCACAAGAGTTATAACTGGTGCACTAAATAAAGTAAGATAAAGCAGGTGCAGTAATGTAAATTACAATGCAGGAAAAGAAAATGTACTGATATATATAGATCAAAGTTTTGGCAGTACAAGCGTGAAAACGCTTCAAAAGTAAAAGCAAAAAGGGGTACAACAGGCCTATACACTACTCTGAAGATTTAGTCTATAAATACAAGCCAAAAGTCTACTAATACACACTACACACTAATGTACATAATAAAACAACCACAACTCTGGCTCAACATCTCTGTCTCTACACCTCTGTCTCTAGCTCCAAGGAAACTATGGTCCACCAAGCCTCTCAAGATCCTCCATCACCTCTTTGGCCCATCCCATAAGAGCATCAGGGCCTGCATACTCACATGAAGCTCCATGCAATCTAACCTCAAGAACCCTCCGTGTCACATGAATCTCCTCCTAAAGCTCCCTCACACTCCTATCAACATCTATAGTCCTCACTATATGTATGTGGAGTAGACTGAAATGGTAAACCTCCAATTGAATGCCTAGTAGAATCCGAATCAGCAGGTGGGGGTCCTCGGATAGGTGGCCTCATACCAGGAGGTGGAATAGCCCGTAGTGGTACAACCTCTGTCACAACAGGAGGTAGTATAGCCAACACCGGTGGAAGTACAGGATGTGGATCAGATGATGGTCCTCCGACTGAAGGCTCAGAATGATCCGCTGGTACTGGAATAAAGGAATCTGCCATCGCTGCTATCTAAAAATTATATCGCAAGATAAGAATCCCGAACCACAACACAAATCATACTAACACCTATTATATAGTCGCACTCAACCACTCGACATTCTATCTTTCTATTCCTTACTTCTAATCCTAACCCTCTACCCATTCTCGACAACCTAGGCTTGTAGCAGTGACTTATAACCTGTAGCTCTAATACCAAACCTGTGGCACCCTTCAAACCCGGATCAAAAGTTTGGGGTCCACAACACACATAGACACCATATATATAAACCTGCTTATAATAATAATAAAGGTAATAATGTACAGTGACCCTACTTACCAACATCCACGGATCGCAACAGGGTAAATTATGCACACAAGCCACACACACACACTTATATTACAAACGTCCAAATCCCAACTATTCAAACTTATAACTGAATATTAAACATTTTCACAACTTCTCAAACTTAAACTATCACAAAAGCCTTCAGCTAGTTTATCCCGCTCAACCCGGAATCCTAGATCGCACACTTGATTGGGGATCCTCGCTACCAACAGGTTCCTTCTTAACTGGAAAAGAACATAAACAAAATCGCACAAATGAGCTAACTAGCTCAGCAAGTCACATTGACAATACTGAGATTAAATAATGATCAAGTGAAATAATTTAAGGTATCAAGTTTATGGATAAGCAATGATTTAGAATTGGATATTTAATTTTCATTTTAAAAACCAAGGTTAGGCTGCTGATCAGTCACGCACTAACCCCGAGCAAGGCACACAACTCTGCTCTAACTACTGGATCCAAGGGACACATTGGCCTAACTTGACCACCAATCTGGTCTGACCACCAATCTGGTCTGACCACGAATCTGGTCCATATTTTATAAAAAAATCCAATTCTATAATAATAAAAAAATAAACAATGTAAGAAATAAAGAGAATCATAAACAACATTGAGTTTCAAGCATAAGATGGTTCGCAATCTTCACAAGGGAACAACATTGCAAATATATTGATTGGCTATCAACCGGTACAAGAATTGGATAACAAAAAAATCAAAGTCTCATGGTTATATGGGCTAGTCTTCCAATGTATAAGGTATAAAGGTTTGAGTGTTAAATAATTTCGGTTCAGTGATTGGTATTTAGTTTGTATGTATTTGTGGAGTAGTGTCGTATATCTGTGGTTCGTATCTGGGTATTCAACAATCAATGGTTCCGAAAGAATAAGGCTTGTCGCTCAAATATCAATAACTGGAATCAAGGTTTAGGGTTCAGTGCTTTAAAGCACTTGCAATATAAAATAGAACTATCAATTATTCACAATATATCTTGAGAAGGTTCAGAACACTTGCCTTGTCTTTACTCGCTAACACTTCACTGGCTTTCAAGCACTATCTCTTATTCACCAACTATCTGCTTCCCTTTCCTACACCTCGCTTCTTCTACTCAGATATCACAAGTATCTATCAATACTTATCTCACTTAATTCTATTCGGTATAACCTTCTATCTACCCTTCATTTTACCCAAATCCGATTTACGGATTAAAAGTTACAAGTAAAACAGTCAAACAATGCACATATACGAATATAACACATCAATTAGATCACATATAGCACATAGCACGTAAGATATTCGATGAAAATACTTTTTCAAAGAAGATTTGATGTTATAATGATTTTTCGGATATTTAATATGAATTTTTAAACATTTTTCGGAATTAAAAACGGATCGTTGAATCATTTTTAAACAATAAACAGAGTTTGATTGCCCGATCTGGCTTTAAAATCATTTTATAATAATTATCGAGCCTTGAAAACAATTTAAAATAATATTTTAAAACTCAAAACTATTTTTTAGAATTTTGAAATCAAAATAAATAATTAAATCTAATTAAATAAATAATTAAAATTAATTAGTTCAATTAATCAATTAATTTTTGAATTAATTGACCAATTAACTAATTAATTATTAACTAAAATTAATTAACTAATTATTTCAATTTTATTTTTGAGTTAAAAATAATTTTTGGAATTAAAATAATAATTTTTAGAATTTTTAATAATTAAAATCGAATTTCTGTGATTAAAATAAATAGAAAATATAATTTTAAATAATTTTCAAATAGGAATCCTAAATTTGCAACTTTCTGAAACCTCAGGGACTAAACTGTTTCTCTTTCAATAATACAGGGACCAAACTGCAACTTTTACAGGGTCGCCGTCGATTCGTCGGAGGTTGGCCGAAGAACACGATTCCGGCCGCCTCAGTCCACCAAACTCTCCAGAATTAAACTACTAGTTCCCAGGAATATGTAGTTGCAATCAAAACATACAATCATTCATAGACTTAGCCGGAAAATAAGCAAGAAACTCGCCGAATTTTCTTCGATTTGAACAATCCAGGAATCGTGTGTTGCTAAGCTATACATGAATCGATTGCAAATTCTACTAGAAACATGATGCAATCATAAAAAACAACTAATAACCCTCAGGGAAAAAACGCCAAATTCAATTGAAAATATTCATACGGGTTATAAACCCTAATTTAAAAATTCAAAATTAAAACTCAATTTTGAACATGTTATTGAATTCCAAATCAATCATATAATATACCAAAATCATCAGGAAGAAAAGCTCTATAACATTCAATCATCAAATTATACAAACAACCTCTCGAACAAAAATCATAATTTAATTCAAATTGATTCGAAAATAAATAAAAATACAGAAAATAAACCTTTGATTCTGCAGTTATGAAACTTGTGGATTCTGATAGTACACCTCAAGACCTTCGTTTTGAGTACTCGAGCTTTCCAAATGAATTCCGGTAACACCTTGAAATTGAGGTTTGATTCTCAGAAACTACTATGAAATTAGGGTTTTTCTCTGTAAAATAATATATTTAACTGTTTGCAAATGATTTTCTGTACAAAATAAAATACGGTAAGGGCTATTTATATTTATGGAATATTGGTACCCCGTTGGATCATACCGGATATAAAATAGTACGTTTATTTGAGAAAATAGATCCAAAACGGTACCGGTTTTAGGATAATTATGCAAATTTGTATATTTTGCAACTGCGGTCTTGGTCTCAGCACTTTGATTACACGTATTACAAGATGATAATATAATAGTTTAATAAAAAGATCTCGTTTCTCGAAAATACGGGTTTTGTCGATTTACCAAAACGAATTTTGTATAAAAAATATTGCGGCAGGACCCGCACGGGGAAAACCGTACTCTGGATTAAAAAAGTCAAAATATGGAAAATGCTCGGAATATTGCAATTAGGTTAGGAAGAGTTTCGGGTTGTAAAAACGTAAGAACGGTTGAAGTCGGTTGGTTCCCGATTGTACAAAATAGTTTTTAATTACTCGGAAAAATAATTTATTGAATCCATAAATCTTTTTATAAAATCATAAAACAACATAAAACTTAATAGAAAGATATGACAAATATCTATACTTTATTTTAGACATATAAAAATTAAAATACTCAAATTATATCATATTTAAATATCCAAACACATATATCACTTAACAAATAATTCACAGAATAAATACAAAATAAATACAAAATAAATACAGAATATACATTTATTAGCAAAAATAATTACACGTTATCCCATATATTAAAAATACTGATAGATCCAATCTATACAATTGCTCAATCTTTTGATACCGATGAAATTACTGAAGAAGAAGAAGTCAGTCAAGCTCACCAAAGAAGGAAGATTTATGGAGCTGACTGGGTTGAAAAATTGAAATTAACCTCTGACATTGCTCAAGTTAATGAAGAAGAAGCTGTTATTCAACCAATCATAACCTCTGATTCTACTCATTGTGTTGATTTTTCAAACCCAATTCAAGCTGATTTATCAAATCCTGATTCTGAAGACATAGCCTTTGATAAACCATAACTTAATTTTGAAGAAAAGAAGAAGCTACTATCGGGAAGTAAGAAACCAGCACCTAGAAGAGATTCTTCTGAAACATTAAAGAAGACTTATAGTGGAAGTTCTCATTCTAGAAGATCTGGAATCAGAAGTGGTCTTGGAATATTAAATGTTGATCCATCTGTAGGAGATGCTTTGATTTTAAGAAAGCATTGTAATTTGACAAAAAATGGAGACAATGTGATGCTTGAAGACTTACAGAAGATCATATTAGTGCAAATTGTTATTGATCATGTTGAAGAGAAAATGATTTATTTTCTGGAGTCTGGGAGAAACTTAAGGCTAAATCAAGAATAGTTAAGAGAAAACCATGACAAGAATTTGAACTTATTGCTACATTCTCAAGGTAACTAATTCTGTAACTGCCAGATGCTTTGCAGTCATAAAGAACCTGATACAGTTAAAGTAGAGAGGAATGTCTTATAAATCTAACTAAATTCCAAAGTACATTGATCAAAATGAATATGTTGTTGATATGCCAATTGGAGGAGCCAAGATAGAAATGAGTCTAGGGACTAAAGTTTTAACCTTTAATCCTGATGGAAAGAAAATTGGGTTTCTGGAGCTGGATGATTTATCTCTTGGAAATTCAAAGTTACATAATCTCAGGGCTTCCATCTATCAGAATGATGAATCAGCAGATGAACTGAAAGAACATAAATATATGATGCAATGGTATTTGGATGTAATGAAAGAAAATCTGCCAAGGAAGATTTTTGAAGATTTTCCAGACTGTGTTAGAGTTCAGAATGAAGAGTAAAGTCTGATATTCACTGAAGTAAGATAGAATATGCTTGATTTCTGCATTTAGATAGTTTTGACATCATCAATTGGAACTTGTACCTATTTCCATAATGCACAAGTTGGGGGAGATTGTTAGATATAATTGATGATATCTGGACAGAAACTATCAGAAGTTCTTATCAGGACTTATATCAGCATTTACTGAAGAGTGACGTCATCAGTACTTATATCAGTACTTGATGATCAACAAATGATGTCATCAGGATTTGTCACTTTAGTAGATATTCGAGGAGGAAAAGGAAAGCACGAATTCAAGGTGATGAAGGACTTTATTTCAGAAGCAATCATATATGGATAGGTTTTCTTATTGTAATAGAATAGGATTCCTTATTTGATTGTGTAGTTGTGCTCTATATACAGCATAAATTTGGTTTATGCTATAAGCATTGCGAATATTGTTATATCATTCGCATAACCTAGCAGCTCTCAAGGACATTTGTTCATCCTTTTGAGAGAGTACGTTTGTGATCAGTTTTTATCTGTTAATATAAAAACTGTTGATTCTGTTGAAACTTTGTCGAGTTATTTGAATAAACTATATTCACCCCTCTACATTGGATTACGGACCTAACAATACAGACTATTTTAAGGTTTTCAGGCGCTCTGCGCATGTTTCTTTTTCGCAGAGAAAATTAAGATTTTTTGTCTTTTCACCACTCCGCAAAAATTATACACGGACAATAGCTTATTCGCGGAAAAAATAAAGGGATAAGTGGAAGATTTGTTTTTAATCTTAGCCGTTGGAAGCTTCTTCTAAAGGCTTAGAAGGTGATTTTTGTGTAAATGGTTGTGCCCTTCATTTTGAACGTTAAAACTTAAAAATACATTATAACAGGTTATGTTCTTATTCCTCTTGAAACCTTTAGCCTAAGAACTCTTAGAACTCATATATTTTAGATAATTTACCTTAGATTTTCTAGCAGGACTCGCTTTATTTCGTAGTTTTGAATTTTTTAGTATAATTTTGTATATTATATTGAAATTATTAAAGATATTTTCATAATTGAATTCAAAGAGTTTATTCAAAAATTAGGGTTCTTCTAGAGAATTCACTTTATTTTGTAATTTTAAAGTGCTATTTATATAGAGTTCAGGTGTAGCGCATAATATTTTGCAGCAAAGTTTGCTTTATTCTGTAGTATTAATATGTTACTAGCTTATAACCTGTGCGATGCACGAATTATTTTTAATATTATATAATTTTTTAAATTTAAATTGAACCGCAATTTTTAAGATGCAGAATTTATTTATTCAAAATTTTGTATATGATATGATTTGATAATAATTATACATATGCACATATATTTGTAAAAAAGATGTAATGGTCCATATTAAATTGGTAGTACATAGACCATAACTATGAAAAAATTGAAAAAGATCCCCTTATGCATATCATATGATAAGGATATAGTTTTATTTTTTAGGATATTGTTATTTTTTGTGTATTTACGAAACATAATTTTTTTTAATTTAAACGAAGTTTTATTCCAATTCAATAGTAGACATTCACATTTAGTTTTATTTTAAAATTTAATCATTTAATTTTATTTTTTTTTAAAATCAGATAAATATATACTTTTGTTTAACTCAGATGAATATATATTATTTGTTTTAGCTAGCCAAATCTTATTATGAATTTAATTCTGTTTTACCCTGGATTAGTTCTATAAAGTTTTAGTCTTGATAAATAGTAAATATTGTTTTGTTTTAGCCCATTCTATTATTCCGATCGACGAATTATCAGTTCAATAATATAATTTTTTAGCCGAATCAATAGTACTTATTATATTATTTTAGCTCGAAATCTATTACACCGACTAAATTCAACTTATTATATTTAGTTTGATTTTAAACTTACTTTAACCTCAATCAATAGTATATTTTTGTTTGGGTGAAGAAAAATAGTGTATATTATTATTTTATTTTATTTCAATGTCATTACACCGACAAACGAATTATCTCTATTTAATTTTTTAAAAGAGTATCATATATAATATAGATACAAAAGCAATCTCGTGTATGATATTAACTTAAGTACTATATAAACCCAAATATGGTACCGACTAACCGACTATCAAATTTTTAATATTTCGGCGTGCAATGCACGAATGTTTAATTTTTATCTAACAAACGTTTTTAAATAGTTAAAAAAATTAAATTAAAGTTCAAACAAATCAAAAAAATTTACCGAGTTTCGTTTGATTTTATTTGGGCTATATTGTTAGGAATATGTTGTAGGCTTGATGATAACTCACAAATACACCTGAAGTAGAATTGTTATGTGTCACCTAGTAGCCTTCAATGGATAACCATAGTTAGTCTATCCGTTGAAGGAGTAGCTTAAATTATTAAGTATGTAGCTCATTCTGTACACTGTGATAGCTGAGGGATTTGATAGTTATTATAGTTTCTAAGTCATGTTGACTACTAGCGAGATATACAAAATAGGCGGGCTAAGTGTAAATATAAAATGCCTTGTAATTTTATATAAGTGAAAGAGTATCAACTGCTAAGGAAACATCTTCCACTGCTAAACTACAAGCTTCAATGGATGACTCTACAAGATTCAGCGGATAACCCAATATGCCTTCAACAGATAAGTTCTTCAACTGATATCAGATAAAGCTTCAACATATGCTATCAAGAAAGCTTCAACGGATGACACTAGTACAGTGTCAACGGAAGATAACAATAAAGCTTCAACGAATAACATCAATAAAGCTTCAACGAATGATCAACAAAGATAGAAGTTGATAATGACTTGATAGAAGCTGACAGAGTCACATGAGTTGATAGTGCACAAAAGGAATGTTGTAACTTGTACGTGTTTTAGAAGAAAATGAAGCATTTCTATTTCCATGCAAAACAGGGACGTTCAACGATGTTATATCTTACTTGGATTGCATTGGACAGAGAAATGAAGAAGCATGTGCTTGGACCTAGCTAATAGGAATATTATTCTTGTCTTATTACACATGTAAACTTGATTCAATATAAATCAAGTGTAGCAAGTAGTTTTAGTAATCAAGTAAGAACTCAAGAATTTAGAAAGCTGTATCATTAGAAAACACTCTCAAGTTCTAAGTTGTACAAAAATAAAGCAGCTGTGTGCATTTTGCATCACAGAGATATCTTCAAATATACATATCTGGGGGGAAAGACAAATCGACCAGAAAGTTTTTAAATTGTGTGTTTATTTACTTTGTGTTAGTAGAATACTTCAAAAGCTTAATCCACATGATTCCTTATTCAAAAACATAGTTGTGTATTTATAAAGAGTTTTTAAGAAAACCAAAAAGAAACTAGAATTTTATTTAACCCCCCTTCTGTAATTCTGTTATTGTGCTGTTGGAAAATAATAACTGGTATAAGAGCAAGCTCTTAATATACAAAGAGTTCAAAGATCAAGCAATAAAAAAACATGAGAAGGAAGGATGTTGGAGTGTAGATTCCAATTCTGGACAAAGACAACTATCATCATTGGAAAATGAAGATGCACCATCATCTACTCTCTCAAGATGAAAGCTATATCAACTGCATAGATAATGGACCTCATGTTCCTCGCAGGGCTGCAACATAAGCTGGTGAGGCTACTGGAATTGAGAAAACTGTTCCAAAGTTTAAATTAGAATGGACTGATGAAGATATTGAAGCAGTCCATAAAGATAAAAAAGGCCATGAACATAATGTTCAATGGTCTTGATCAAGACATGTTTGACAATGTCATAAACTGCAAAACTGCTAAGGATGTTTAGGACACAGTTGAAGTACTTTGTGAGGGAACTGGGCAAGTCAGAGAAAATAAAATGCAACTTCTCATACGACAATATGAACACTTCCATTTTAAAGAGGGTGAGTCATTGAATGATACTTTCAGTAGATTTCAAAAGTTGTTGAATAGACTAAAGTTGTATAAAAGAGTCTACCAAACCAAGGATTCCAACCTAAAATTTCTAAGGTCTTCATTAAAGGAATGGAAGCCAATGATAGTCTCTTTCAGAAATTCACAAGAGTACAAGGATTTCACTCTTGAGAGATTGTATGGAATTTTGAAGACCTATGAGCTTGAAATGGAACAGGATGAGCTGATAGAGAAAGGAAAAAAGAAAGGTGGGTCTGTGGCATTGGTCGCTGAGCATGAGAGAATGGTGGAAATGAAGGTTGAAGCTGTTAAAACTGTACCAAACATTAATGTTTGTGAAGGCAGGTCTGAGATAGGCAAGGGAAAAGGGTTGATGGCTGAAGATGAAGACTGTCCAAGCCAAGATGACATGGATGAAGTTGATGAGCATCTAGCATTTCTGTCTAGAATGTTTGAAAAGCTTAAATTCAAGAAAAATTCTGGAGATGTGAATCCTAACAAAAACATGGTTGACAAAACCAAATTCAAATGTTTCAAGTGTGGGCTAAGTGGCCATTTTGCAAATAAGTGCAGAAAGCCAAATTCTGAAAAAAAGATTTGAGCCTGTAAACTATAAAAAGAAATATTTTGAGTTGCTCAAACAGAATGAGAAGGCATTCATAACTCAAGAAAATGACTGGGCAGCTGATTGAGACGATGCATATGAAGACATGAACTATGTCAACCTTGCTCTCATGGCCAAGTCAGATGAAACAGAGATTAACTCATCTAGCAACCAGGTAATCACTACTAATCTTTCACATCTTTCTAAAGATGAATGCAATGATGCTATTAACGATATGTCAACTGAATTGTATAATTTGCATGTCACAGTTAAATCACTCACAAAAGAGAACACTAGAATTAAAGAAAATAATCAGTTTTTGAGTGATAGAAATGTTGTGTTAGAAACTCGATTTGTAAAATTGAAAATTCAGTGTAAAGTTGCTGGAGATGAGTTAACAGAGTATTTGAAGAAAGAAGAAATTCTTAGAAAATAGCTTGAACGAGAATAAGAAGTCATTAAGGCCTGGAAATCTTCTAGGGATGTTAGTGTATAGAATGCTAAAGTTCAAGGGACTGAATTATTTTGTGAAGAAGCCTGGAAGAAAGACAAGAAGAAACTGAACCCATATTTAGTTGATGGTCTGTCAAGGGACGTTGAATCAACGGATGATGAAGCTTATTCGTTAAAAGATGAAGCTCATCCATTGAAAGAGAAAAAGGCCATTAGCCAAGGAAAACTAGCAAAGCCAAATGAAAAATATGGTTCGATAACAAAGAATTTTTTCTCAGGAGAGTCAAGCAAAGCCAAAAATGCTGGTAAAGTGAATGTAGGGCATCTTTCAATTAAACAATCGAATGACAGGTTAGAAAATATTGAGGTTAAAACAGAATCTAAAAGAAAAACTAATAGGAATGGGAAAGTAGGGATTAACAAACACAACAACTACACTCATGATAAGTATGTACTTAGAAAGACATGTGTGAAGTCTGATAGTGTTAATCATTTGTCTACTAATTATAAGTCTGTTAAAAATACACCCATATCTGCACCTCCTTCTTTGCCTAACAGGCCTATATCACCTATGCATGCCATGCATGTTATGCCTCCATAGAATTTACATGCACATTTTGCTAATATGTCATTTGCACACAATACTTACTATATTGCATTTAATATGCCACAAATGCCATATACCATGCCTTTCTAGAATAACATGTGTGCACAACCTATGCCATACCATATTAATCATAATATGCTGGATGAATCTCAAACTAATAATGGGTTTCAAAGTTCTACTCCCTAGATAAAGGTTGATCTTGAATCACCTAAATCTAATGGTGGAAAGTCTAAGATATTTAAGAAAAAAGCTAACAAGGAAGGACTCAAGGAAACTTAGGTACTAAAATCCACTTGATTTGGTTTTGATGTGTGCAGGGAAATAGAAAGAAGATAGTGGATGCTCAAGGCATATGACTGTAGATTCTACCCTGCTAACAGAGTTTAAGGAAAGAGCTGGACCTAACATTAGCTTTGGAGATGACATCAAAGGATATACTATGAGATATGGCTTGATTTCAAAAGGGAATATCATCATTGATATAGTAGCACTAGTTGATGAAATCAAATACAACCTTTTGAGTGTCATCCAACCGTGTGATAAAAGGCAATTAGTAACCTTTAATTCAGAAGCCTGTGTTGTCACTTGTAAAAAGGACAACAAAGTGGTCATTATTGGAATAAGGAAAGGAAATGTGTACTTAGCTGACTTTAACTCCACAGATGCAGATTCAATTACTTGTCTCTTTAACAAAGCAAGTTAAGATGAAAGTTGGCTATGGAACAGGAAGCTATCTCATTTGAATTTCAAGATAATGAATGAATTGGTCAGGAAAGACCTTGTTAGAGGCATTCCTCAAGTTAAATTTCTAAAGGGTGAACTATATGGTGCTTGTCAGAAAGGAAAGCAAAAGAAAGAATCATTCAAAATGAAGCTTGAAATAACAATTGATGAACCATTACAATTGTTGCATATGGATTTATTTGGACCAGTCAATGTATTGCCAATTTTTAAGAAGAGGTATTGCCTAGCGATTGTAGATGATTTTTCAAAATTCTCATGAACATATTTTTTTGGATCAAAGGATGAAGCAAGTGAAATCATCATCAATCACATCAAGCTAGTCAACAATCATCTTGATCTAAAAGTCAGAAGAATCAGAAGTGACAATGAAATTGAGTTCAAGAATTCTACAATGAGGTTGTTTTGTGAAGAAAATGGAATCATGCATGAGTTCTCAGTTCCAAGGACACCATAGCAAAATGGAGTGGCTGAGAAAAAGAACAGATCATTGATTGAAGCTGGAAGGACTATGCTGGAAGAATCAAAGTTGCCAACATATTTTTAGGTTGAGATTGTCAATACTGCATGTGACACTCAGAATATTTCTTTGACCAATTAAGCCAAAGGCATGACTCCTTATCAATTGTTCAAGAAAAGGAAGCCAACACTGAACTTTCTTCATGTTTTTGGATGCAAGTTCTATATTTTAAGGAATCAAGATGACCAACATGGAAAGTTTGATGTAAACTATGATGAAGGTATCTTTGTTGGATATGCTAATGGAAAAACATATAGAGTCTATAATCTAAGAACCTACATTGTTATGGAATCTGTACATGTTGTGTTTGATGATAAAAAGATTGAAGGACTGAAAGATGAAGGTTTCTATGAAAGCCTCAAATTTAACAATGTTGTGATGTACTATGATGATAGTGATGATAAAAGTGGTCTAGAAGGAATGGCAAAAGAATATTCAAACTTGTCATCAAATAAAGCAACAATAGTTGATGCACAGGGTGCTAAATCTGTTGAAAGACAAAGTGCAGAATCCATTAAAAGACAATATGCATCATCCGTTGAAAGACATAATACAACATCCGTTGATGATCATTCTTCAATAGGCGCTGAAGGTCATTCTAGATCACTGTTTGACCGAACTCAATCTTTAAATCAAAGATCTACCAACTCAGGGGGAGTATCATCTAGTAAACACCCAGTCACACATCAAGACACCAATGAGGCCACTTCATCAAGAGCAAATCTACCACCTTAAAGAAAATGGACTAAAAATCATCCATTTGAACTGATCATTGATGATGTAACATCTACAGTACAAACAAGGAGAGAAACTCAAGATCAATGTCTGTACAATAGCTTTCTATCACAGGAAGAACTAAAGAGAGTAGAAGAAACTCTAATGGATCCGGATTGGGTTTTAGCTATGCAGGAAGAGCTAAACCAATTTGAAAGAAACAAAGTATGGAAGATGGTATCCAAACCTAAAAACAAGAATTCTATTGATACTAAGTGGGTATTCAAAAGCAAGATGGATGAGAATGGCATAGTCATAAGGAATAAAGCTAGATGAGTTACAAAAGGATACTCCCAGCAAGAGGGAATATATTTTGATGAAATATTTGCTCCAGTTGCAAGACTTGTAGCTATCAGAATCTTTCTAGCCTATGCATCATATTCCAATATAAAAGTCTATCAAATGGATGTAAAAAATGCATTTCTGAATGGAGAACTGGAGGAGGAAGTCTATGTTATCCAACCTCCAGGTTTTGAAGACCCCAACTTTCGAGACTATGTTTACTATCTATTGAAAGCACTTTATGGATTGAAGCAAGCACCTAGAACTTGGTATGACACTTTATCAAGGTTTCTTTTAGAAAATCACACCACTAGAGGTATTGTTGACAAAACTCTTTTCTTTATAAATGTAAATGGCTCTAGTATACTTGTTCAAATATATGAAGATGATATAATATTTGGCTCTACAGATGATAAACTTTGCAAAAAGTTGGCCAAATTAATGCAAAACAATTATGAAATGAGCATGATGGGAGAACTAACTTATTTTCAGGTTAGTGATGGAATATTCATTAGTTAAACTAAATATATTTAAGAACTTTTAAAGAAGTTTGATTTAATGGATTGCACATATGCAAAAAATCCTATGGCCACTGCCACTAAACTTGAATTGAACACAACTGAAAAGTCAATGGACATTATAAGTTATAGAGGTATGGTTGGTTCACTTTTATATTTGACAGCTAGTAGGCCAGATATATTATTTTTCTATTTATCTTTGTGCTATATTCCAAGTTGATCATAGGAAATCTTATTTAATAGCTATTAAGAGGATTTTCAGATATCTCAAAGGGACACTAAAACTTGGCATTTGGTACCCTAGAGATTTTAGTTTTGATCTAATTAGCTATTAAGATGCAGATTATGCAGGTTGCAAGATTGACAGAAAAAGTACATCAGGGACATGTCGATTTCTTGGAAATAAGCTGGTGTCCCGGTTTAGTAAGAAACAAAACTCAAATACTTTTTCTAAAGCTGAGGGTGAATACATTGTTGCTGGTAGTTGTTGTGTACAGATTCTAAGGATGAAAAATCAATTGTTGCATTATAGTCTGCATATGGACAAAATTCTAATATTTTCTAACAAGACAAGTGCCATTGCCATTACTAAAAATCCTGTGCAACATTCAAGGAAAAAACACGTTGATATCAAGTATCACTTCATAAGGGAACATATTATGAATGGTACTGTAGGCTTCATTTTGTTCCAAGTGAGCAGCAACTTGCAGACATTTTTACCAACCACTTGATGAATCAACTTTTACTAGGTTGGTAAGTGAGTTAGGTATGCTAAACTACTCTTAATTTAATATTATTGATGTATATGCAATTTGTAATGCACCCAGATATAAATTTGATTTTCTTGATCAAGTCATGTAAGTGAAATTTTGGCTAAGTCAAAATTACTCTTTCAACGGATAAGGATCACCCGTTGAAAGTCAAATATATATCTAGATACATTGCCCCTCAACGAATAATTGTGTATTTGACATCCGTTGATTTATATATCAATCATAACCGTTGATTCTAAAGCATCATCCGTTGATATATACCTACAGTCATGTACGTATACATTGATGGACACTTTTAGAATTTCTATAGTTTACTTTATTTTTAAACGGTTATTTTTGGCATAAATCATTGGGTATTTTATTTTATTTTTAATCATTTGTGTGTCTTAATTTAGGAAAGTATAAAAGCCAATTTCAATTTTCAGATCTCACTTTTATCTTTCTCTAATTTTTCAAGGAAAATTTTACACTTTTTCTTCCCAAAACCCACTTTCTCTCTGTAACTTCAAACTCAGCAATAATGGCACCGATTGTTAAGATTATGTCTCAGACATGGTTCATGTATGAGAAAAATAATTTCGTTCCTCTGGTGGACAAAAATGTTTCTCATGAAGACTATCACAGAATAATTGAGTTCATTAGCAACTGCAAGCTCAAGTATTCTATGCTCGAAGCACCAGTCATCTATTGTGAAGTAGTTGAAGAGATTTGGACCTCTGCTGTCTTTGACTTAAAAGATATGACCATTTCCTTTGCTCGCAAAGGTAACAATTACTGTATCAATTTTGATTAGGTCTAATCATGCTTTAAATTGTCAGAAAATAACACAATTACTCCACACACTGACACTGATTTTATTAACATAATTAGAAACTGCTAGTCTAGGTAGCATTACAAGAAAATGACTTGGAAAAGAATGACGATATTTGTGTGATGCTTTTATAAAAGTGTTTTCTGGTAAAATCAGTAATTTTGATGCTATCACCTCTGTAATATCCTATATTTTCAAATATTATTATTATAATTATTTGGAATTATTTTTGTGATTTTATGTGAATTTTAGTGAATTATCTGATAATTGGAGTTGATGTTTGGGTTTTTATATGTGATATTATTTGAGTATTTTAATTTTTATCTGTCCAGAATAAAATATAAATCATTGTGATATTTTTCTGGTAATTTTTGGACTGTTATATGATTTTATAATAACTTAGGTATTTATTAATTATTTTCTGAGTAATTACGAAATTATTTTATAAAGCCGGGAATCGTCCAACTTCAACTGTTTTTGCGTTTTTATAACCCAAAACTCTTCCAAAAACTCTTTCCTAACCTAATCTGGTAATTCCAGACATTTTCCGTGTTTTGACTTTTCAATCAGGATAACGGTTTGTCCCGTACGAGTCCCGGCGTAAAATTTTTGATACGCTAATTATTTTATGGATCGGTAAAACCTATATTCTCGGAAGGTGGGATAATATTAATTTATTTATGTATAAAGTATTTTATAGGAAGTCCAATTTTGATAATTATCCATATCGGGTATTGAATTGTATCGTTATATAGTTACTTAGCGGCTAAATAATCTATTTTCGGATCCGATATGTGCATGTGTTCATCGAATTGTTAAATGGATAAAATATGTGATGGTTCGGTCAACTATGTGTTGTTGTATTATTATTACTTTTGTGATTTGTTGGATGCGTAGAGTAATTTTATAATTAATTATCGAGCTGTCTGACATTATTTGGTTTTAAAATGATTTTATTGAATATTTATTCTCATAAATGCTAAAAGTGTTTCTAAAATTAATTTTGTCGCTTTATAATTTTATTTATAATTTTTAGGGGTTTATACAATTTAGAAATCAACATTTTATTGATTATTAATCGTTAAATGATTTTCTGATTCCATTTAATTGTAAAATCAGAAGTTAATTCTGGAATTCTTCAAAAATTTTGAAATTTATATTTAATTAAGTTTGGAATATTATGAGAATTTTAAAATTATTTTGGTAATTTTGGGATAAATTTCACCCGCACGTTGATTCGTTTAATTGTTAAAAGAGGGTATAAATTGTGTTTCAAAAAGTATTTTAAAATTTCAAAATTTATATTTTTATTAATTTCAGGATATTTATAATATTTTAAGACTAATTTGGTAATTTTCTGAAATTATTTTAAGCGCGACTTGATTCGTTAATTGCGAGTTTCGTGTTAAACCGGGTTGCCAGAATGTTATATTTATCCTTTTTGGTTACGTGTTCAATTTATATGCAATTTGGGCCACACGTTTGTTGCTAGTTCCTTACAGATATGCACAACCAACTCCCCTGTATCAATCTCAATTTTCATCCAATTCTTAGTTCTCTCTCTCTAATTCTCCATCCTTCTCCTTTCACTCGTCATCATATATTTCTGTTTCTTCCCCTTTTTCGTTTGTATTCCGGCTTCCCTGTTTCTTCCGGTAAGATTCTGGCTGTTTCCCCTTTTTCCGGCTACGATTCTTGGTTTCAGTTTCAGTTTGTTGATTAACATATATATATATATATATGCATGTTCGTGTAGTATATATGAGTATTCAGCTTGGATTTGTCGCTTGGTCTGTGTGTTTCCGTTGCCGCCTGCTTCTTTTGGTTGCCGCTGGTATTTTCCGGCGAGGCAGCCCAGGGTGTGCGACATGTATATTTCTGTTCCTATTGCTTTGTCCGCTTGGTTCTGATTTGTTTCTTTACATAAATTCTGCAAGAATAATTTGATTTAAAAAAAAAATTCATGAAATAAATATTTTTGCGGGAATTATTATTAATCAATTGGTGAAATGTGTGATTAGAAACCCAACTCGGGTACCTCCGGATTTTACCGCCGTCCGCGATGAATTTCGACGAGCGGACGGTGATGACGTTGTTCTTTAAAACACAAAATACGAATAAAAACTGTAAAATACGGATTAAAACATAAAAATACGAATGAAAACGATTAATAATTGTATTTAGTTGGTATTGGTGAAATTGCGAATTGGTGTTGTTAATTGAAGTAGGTGATTGGATTTTGGATTGCGATTGATTGTGTTGTGATTGATTTGACTTCGGGATGTTCGATGGGCAGGCCGATAAACAAAGAAGACGCTGCCCGATTTTCGGGAAATTAATTCCGAAAATACGGGAACGTAACCTATAATTATCGGAGACGTTGAACGAGGATATGTAATTTTATGAAACCTAATTACGTGTTGTTGGGACAAGATATTTTACAAACAAACCGTTGTCCGTTTAATACGAAACAAACACCTCTAGACACAGGAAAATATTCCGATTTCAATAAAAGTACTTTTGAGACCTCATTTCTTTTTTATTGAAAGACCGTTTGATTTTTTTTATATCATTCTGAGTCAATTTTGATCGATAAATCATATTTTGACCCGATTTCAGTTTTAAATTCTTAAAGTACTGAGTCGAACCTTTTGACGAACCAAGTCATGTGTGATATGAATTATGTGATACGTGAGTTATGTGTTTACATGCTATGTGTATTACGTGTATACGTGGGTCATAAATCTTGTGTTTATCTGTCTTCTTTATGTGTGGGCTATCGTATGGGTAGACAATAGGGTTTTGACGCACAGCTCGTCGAGTATTTATCGTTTAGACAATTAAAGTATTATGTTTTATTTATAGATGCGGATCATTCGAGTTGATCAGGACAAGACGTTGGATAAAGAGTGAAATGGAATGGTATTAGATATCTGGCTTCTAGCAATCGCAGGAGCGGCGTATCAATGAATTGTTGAAATGAAAGGCGGTGATGCCTTGAGATGACAGACTGAGATAATTGCGTTTCTACGAGTGTGACTAACTACTAAAAACCCAAAGGCAAGTATCCCTATCATCACTTATCGTTCAAGTGATATTTATTTTAAATATTCTTATGCAAGTATTGCTTCCCTATTCAGTTCGTAATAGATAAATATTTTACATATCGCTGAAATAAATGATTCTGTTTATGCAAGTACTCTTCTACTTTTCTATGTTCAGAATAGTTAAGTGATTTTACTTATCAAATTACTGGTTTTATAAATGTTTTGGATTTTGTGAAAGATGATTTTGTTGCGAGTATTCCTGCCCAAGTGAATGGGGGAATAAAATTATTTAGAACGTCGATTGATTCGGCTCCTTTTTCAATAAAAAAAGGTTTTTAGGATTGGAATGGTTATTGGTTACTGGTTACAGCGTAGGTGATCGAGATATCGGTCTAGCTGTAATATCTTTTAAGGCTAGCTATGCGTTTTCTGGCGCCCAATAGGTACCGTATGTCTTCGGGATACAGATAGAACCTATATTTACGGTATGGCTACGGGATACCGATGTTATTTCGCGACTGATCATCGGGAACATCATGAAATGTTATTGGTTCCAATCTAAATTGATACTAAAACTTCTTTATTGTTTTGAGAATCATAGAATAAATGATTTATCAACTGATTCTGTTTTGGATTAAAAGTACTGATTCTGTTTTGGATTAAAAGTACTGATTCTGCTTTGGGTTAAAAGTGAATTGTGGTTTTGATTCAGTTTCTGATTTTGTGGATACTTAGTTTGTTGTTAAATATCATAGGTGGTATTAGTATAGATGATTGGTGTTGACTTCAGTATGGAATGTTGTGAGCATCAAAGTTCGTATTGATATCTAATTTGATATGACAGCAAAATAAGTATTAGTATCAAGAGTTCAGTTTTGAGTAAAGTTTATGATTCATTCCATAATCATTGCTTATTGTTGTTATTGTTTACGATATTCCGTAAACACTGTTTTACGAGTTCTATTCTCGTCAAGATTCAAAGTATTGCCGAAGCATTTCGCTCAAAAATATCAAAATGGTTTGGAATACAATTAAGGAATCAATTATGGGATTCCTCAACTAAAATTTTATGATTCAGCAATTATGATTTTAAATGTTCTGCTCTAATGCAGATGTCGGTTTTATATCAAAACGACCCTATATTCGCTGTAATGATCTTGCTGAGCATTTCTTTCGCTCATACTTGCCTGTTTTCAAATTTAACCTCCAGTGAGAATTAGCTCGTGCTGTTTAACTGCGTAATTCAAGGAAGCAAAGAGGAAGCTCTTGGAAGGTGGTTGGTCCAGGGTTTGCGATTTAGTGTAAGTTTTATTGTGTAAAGTTGTTTATATTATATTATATTATAGTTGTATATTTTATTTGGGCCTAGTATACTTCATTTCGAAGGTATACTAGTGGGTTTAGTTTAGAGTTGGAATTTATTGAAAAGAGTTTTAAAAGAAAGTGAAAAATTTATTTATGGAATTTGGATATCTTGTTTCTAGAACTGTAACCTTAAAAGATCTTGGATTAGTTTGGGGTCATAAATGATAAATATCTTGCGCTGGCATTTATTTATTGATTTAACAAGTTATTTTGGATTGAGGTTTCATAGTGACGACCAAATCCTCTGACCCCGGATTTGGGGGCATTACAACCTCTGCACTACTTAACATGCTTTATATGCTTCTATCTAATAGATACTTTAATTTCATATCATGCTAGAGATATGGTATAAATTAGGGGATATTCAAAAGAGGCCTAGGAATTTGTATTATGCTAAATTCCTTATGATGTTGGATAACCATGTTTCTAATGACCTGAAAATTGAGAACCCAAACAACAAATTAGATTATTAGGTTCAAGAGAAGGGGGTGCTTGCAGACCTTATCAGGAATAACCTCAACAGTGAAGTGCCTCTTAATTATCTTCCTATATTTGAGGCACCTCAGGTAAGTCAGGTAACCAACTCTATCTCTATCTCTTCCAAACCTCAAATTTATTTGCCTTCTACAGTGGCAATAAAATCTGTGACAGTGACCAAAAAAATTCCTACCCAAGCCACTAAACTAAAAATCTTAAAATCCAAGTCAAAGAAAAACACCTCTAGTGTCTCTCAAAAGAAACTAGTTGTAAAAACCATTAAAGCACCTGAGGGGAGGGTTCAGGGCGGTCAGAAAGGTGAGGGAAGGGATGTTAGGTTTCGAAGTATCATAGAAAGGGGGTTGAATACAATACTCACTAAATTAAAAAATTCTTTCGAATCTTTTACGAATATAAAATTTAGTATTCGGTTAGTGGTTTCGTGTTCTTGAGGTGAATAGTGTTTGGGAATATAAAACGAGGAACACAAGATATTCGGGGAAGTATATATTCATATATAAATTCGTATGGGGTGTTGCTACACTCCGGTAAATAAATTAACCAGCTACAATCTAAGAACAACAAAGTTCCTAGCTTCTACAAAGATCAATAAATTAAATCCTATACAATGATCTAAGTTTTGTTTGTCTAAGGATTTAATTATTGGGTAAGGATTATAATGCCCCTATGAATATAAAAGAGTTAAACCGGGCATTATAACATTACTCCGGTGAGAAGTTTAATGGATGTACAATTTGCTCGAGCTTCTCTGAAAATCTTTGCTTCTTTTTCACCAGCTCTCTTGGGAGAAGATGATGAACATAATTGCTGAATTGCTTCTGCCGCTGTGTAGACTTATATCAATTAAAATGTGTGGCTGAAATTGAACCACACAAATTAATTGAATATTCAACAAAGATGTGGCTGAGGATCTTGGACTTGCTAACCTGCGACTAGTAATTTTGCAACATCAACTGGCGACCATAGGAGGAATAGTGTTTTCATTGCCTTAGTTTTTTATTCAATCCAAAGCCAACCTGCGAATACTACAGGTGGGGAGGGGCTTTTACTTTGTTAGGTCACACACTGTAGAAGGGGGTTGAATATAGTGTTATTACAATCAAATCGATCTTGAACACAAGTAACAGTAAACAGATATATTCAATATAATAAACTCTGTTACAATGGAACTGTTCTCTCTCAGTGATGAACAAATATCACTAAGAGCTGCTAGGTTATAATGAATAATGTATCTCGATAATGATAACATATATAGTGTAAACCCAAAGTCTGTGTTTATATACTACACAATTACAAGATAACTTCTAATTGATATGGAATATAATTCTGTCTCCTAAATTATATCAATCAGATATCTTATACAAGTCTTCCAGTCTTCTAATTCTTTCCATGCATATCTTCTTTTGTTTTAGTCTCGATCTTCTACTTTAAATCAGCTTCCTTCCTTAACTGTAAGTCCTCCCGTACTTAAGTTCTGATATGACCTTAAGTCCTGATATTATGTTCCGACTTCCCGTAAGTTCTGATTTCAGTAAATCCTGATATTTCCTGTTTGTTAAGATCTGAAAACTAAACATGAAACATATTAGAAATGACATCTCAAATATATCTAACAATCTCCCCAAACTTGTAAATTATGCAAAATATACAAGTTAATAGATTTGATGATATCAAAAACATTTAAGTTCAAATGCATAAAGAATTTAACTGAATAACTAACTACAACTTACAGTCCTTGTAGCTTTTACCAATTTCACTGAGTCAATTTAAATCCATAATGATTCTAAACAAAGTGTGATATCAGCTTTTCTTCTTTAATCCTCAGGACTTGAGAGAGTGTAGTCTTGACTTGCTTCATCTCTTCATTCTGACTCCCAATCTGATAGATTGCAGTCCTTATTGTAGAGATATGGTTTCTTTCTAAACCATTGTCCAGTCTTATTACCCTAGGATGAGAAGAGTCTTCATTGTAACATAGACATTTCTCTTTCAGTATTACCTCAAGCTTAGCAGAATCCTTCTTCATAGGAATTTCACTTCCTTCATCTTCAACAATACATGGAATGAATTCTGTAAATCTTGAACCAAAAATTCTTGCTTTATCTCTGATGGTCTTCAATATGAAGTGTGACCATCTCCTGGTAATATTAGACTTTACCTCTAAAAGGTAATGAAAGAATTGAAGTTCTTTTAGAGTTTTGTTCAGTACATCTGATTCTAACATCTGATATGTCTTTCCATCTTCAAGAAATAAAATCAGATTTTCTTTGATGTTGTGCTTATCATGAGTATCCAGTACCACTTGAACACAGATAGCCTTGTTAAGGTGTTTCTGAGCAACATCTTCAAGAGGTTTGTCAGTTAGTAAAAATGGATCTCTTATAGCAACTTCAAGTCCTGTTTTGATTTTAGCTTCATCAGAACCTAGTCCAGCCCTGTCTCCTGGTTCTCTAGCATTTAACCCAATAGACATGAAATCATACATCAATTGGCTTTTCTTTGGATCTGATGGTTTGACATTTTTCCACAGAAGTTTCTTCTTATCAGCTACTTCTATTTTGTCTAAATCAACTTGAGCACTGTCAGAGGTTAACTTCTTGACTTTATCAAAACTTGCTGCTTTTGCTTTTGCTTGCTGTTCTTCACTCTGAACAACTTGAGCTTTGTCAGAGGTTGTCTTTGATTCTTCGGAAATCTTCTTTCTTTTCAGAGTTTTAACATCTTCTTCAGTCAGAGTATCATCATCATGAATTGTAGTTTGATAGACAAGATCTATCACAACTGAAGGTATTTTCCTCTTTTGAAACTTTGTAGGTTCATCAACCTTTTCCTCTCCTTTCCATTTAGGATCAATCTCAGATTGTGATCTTGTTTTGGGCTTTGATGCCTCAGAAATTGTCTTCTCTTTGATCACAATACCTTTCTCCTTAGGCCTTGGAGGTTTCTTTGCAACAGAAGCTTTTGGCTTTAGATTTGTCTTTTCAACTTTAAATCTAGCTTCTTCCTCGAGATTATCTAAATCCATTCCTGGATTATGTTTCAAAAACAACCTTCTAGTAATTTCTTCATCAAGTGTCTGAATCTTGGGATGCTTTTAGTAGACACTAGTCTGCTTTCCCTTGAGCTTCAGAGTTTGCATGAACTTTTGAGAATCTTGACTTCCACCTTGTATCAGAACATCAGGCTTTGTCAAACTTTGCTCATCAGAACTTGATCTCAGATTTTGAATTTCAGTACTTGCTATCAGATTTTCAGTTTGAGCAGCTTCAGAACTTGTCTTCTTTTGAGTAGAAGATTTGCTTGCATCAGAGTTTAGTTTCACTTTGCTGCTTTGTTTACTCTGAGCTTGACCTCTACCCTGACTAGGGTTTCCCTGGTCATCAGTTTCATCATCTGTCTTTTACAGTATTTGATCATCTGAGCATTTTGACTTAAGAACAAAACACTTGCATCCAAATACATGAAAGTATTTCAGATTTGGCTTCTTTTTCTTCACCATCTCATATGGTGTTTTTCTATCATAGATTTGACTCACACTTAACAGATTGTGTTTAAGTCCTGAGACAAGAGTTACTGATTCAATGATGACATTCCCAAGATTGATATTGCCATATCCCAGAGTTTTTCCCATGTTGCCATCTTCATAAGAAACTCATGGGCCAACTTTCTCCACAAAGTCTGATAGCAGGGCTTTATTTCCAGTCATATGTCCTGAACATCCACTGTCCAGCACTAGGGTATCTTTCCTGTTGCCCTGCAATCACAAGGCCACTAATGTTTAGTTTTAAGGACCCAGACTTGCTTGGATCCTTTGGTCTTTTTAAGTTTGTTAGCATTTACAGCGGCTTTAATATCAGAGTTTATGCTAACATGCTGTTTATCAGAACTTATAACAAACTTTGCATCAGACTTTACACTAGAAGGAATTAAAGTAACTTTCTTCAAGGAAGGTTTTATTTGATAATAATCATAGTACAAACTATGATATTCCTTACAAGTATAAATGGAATGCCATAAACTACCACAAGGAAAACAAGGATTTTGTGGCTTAAACCTAACAGACTGACTCTTAATTCCTAACTTAGGAGGTAAAAAGTTTATATTCTTATTCTTCTATGCAAAAAGAAGCAAGATGGTTAGAGTTTCCACAGTTGTAATATTTCTTTCTAGGAGCATTAGGAACAGACATATAATTATTGCTTTTGTTCACACCTTCCTTTCCATTCCTATTTTTCCTAGCTGCCTTTACCTTGTTGACATTCCTAATTTCTTTCAGCTTATGCTTAAGCTGCTTCTTTGTCATTAAGCCTATATTAACTTCAGCTGGTTTATCCTGTTCTAATTTGTCAGAAGTTGACTTTTCCTTAACTTCTGCTACAGACTCTTTCATCTTTTCAGAATCAGACTTTACAGTTTTAGCTACAAACTTAACAGGATTCACCTTTGGCTTAGCAATCTTCTTAACAACAATTGGCTCAATTTGTTCAGTTCCTTTTTCACTTTTATCATCTCCATAACCTAAGCCCTCTTTCCAGTTTCCACTACTTAATAAATTCTGAGTTGTTCTGCCAGAGTTAGTCCAAGTCCTGATAATCTCTCTTTCTTTTTCTAACTCAGTTTTTAGAGATTCATTCAATTTTAGCACTTCATCTCTAACATAAAAATCATCATCTCTATATTTCTGAGTTTGATAGAACATAACTAACTCTTTTTCTAAATAATCATTCATTTTCTTATAAGCAAGATTTTCAGAAGTTAATCTTTCACATGTTAAAGTTTGATCTCTGTAACTAATAAACATGGTTTTAAGATATAATCTCAACTCAGTAATATCATTAGTATGAAAAGCATAGGTTGTTTGAGGTACCTTCAATTCAGCAGTTTCAGGGCTGCCATCAGCATTTGCCATCAAGGCATAATTCACCTCATCTTCAGAATCTGAAGAGTCTGTCCAGCTTTTCTTCTTTGTGATAAGTGCCTTGCCTTTATCACTTTTTCCTTTCTTGCAGTCAGGAGATATGTGGCCTCTTTCACCACAATTGTATCATTTAACATTTGAGTTGTCTCCTCTGTCAGACTTTACACTTTTGCCTTCAGACTTTCTGAACCCTTTCTTATCAGCACTTACACCTTTCCTGGAAAACTTCTTTCCCTTTCTGAATTTCCTATAGGCTATCTTTGTGATACCCTTTACCATAAGATCACACAATTTCATCATCTCTGTATCAGCATCCATTTCTGGAAAGCTTTCAGTTTCTGAATCATCATCATCAGAATATGATGACTCTGAATCAGACTTTATGATGAGAGCCTTTTCTTTGCCCTTCTTTGAGACAACAACTTTAGGAGATTCCTCCTCAGCCTTAAGAGCAACTATCCTGGACTTTCTCCCATGTTTCTTTCTCCTTTGATCCATCTCAAGTTCATAAGTCTTGAGCATACCATAAAAATTTCATCAAGAGTAGTTTCATCAAGAGCATAGTTGTCTCTTATGGTAGAAGACTTTAAAGCCCAATTTTCAGGAAGAGCTAAAAGGAATTTCAGATTTGAATCTTCAAGATCATATTCCTTGTCCACCAGTGACAGATCATTCAAGAGTTTGACAAACCTGTCATATAATTCAGTTAATGACTCACCAGCTTTTGAGTCAAAGTGCTCATACTCTTGAGTGAGTATAGTCCTCCTGTTCTTTTTGATTACATCAGTTCTCTGGCATCTTGTCTCCAAAGCATCCCATATCTCCTTTGTAGTCTTGCAATTAATTACCCTATTTGACATGACATTATCAACGGCACTATGCAGCAAATGCCTTACCCTTGCATCCTTCGCAATAGATGAGATGTCTTCAGCTGTGTACTCACATTTCTCCTTTGGTATGGTCTTTGTTGGTTGATCTGCAACTATAATAGAGAGCTTGGTTGGCTTATATGGTCCTTCATTAATCCTATCAAGGTATTCTGGATGTGTAGCTTCCAGAAACATAGCCATCTTCACTTTCCATATGGGATACTCAGAAGGTCACAGTATGGGAACCCTAATAGTCTTATATCGACTGTGGATTTGAGTTTTTTTAGTTTCTTCAGTTTTGGTGGGCTTGGTTGGAGTTTGTGCTTCTTCAGACATGATTGTTTGGATCTTTACTGCATGTGTGTTAACATATAAGCTCTGATACCAATTGTTAGGGCACACAACACTGTAGAAGGGGGTTGAATACAGTGTTATTACAATCAAATCGATCTTGAACACATGTAACAGTAAACATATATATTCAATATAATAAACTCTGTTACAATAGAACTGTTCTCTCTCAGTGATGAACAAATATCACTAAGAGCTGCTAGGTTAATATGAATAATGTATCTCGATAATGATAACACATATAGTGTAAACCCAAAATCCGTGTTTATATACTATACAGTTACAAGATAACTTCTAATTGATATGGAATATAATTCTGTCTCCTAAAATATATCAATCAGATATCTTATACAAGTCTTCCAGTCTTCTAATTCTTTCCATGCATATCTTCTTTTGTTTTAGTCTCGATCTTCTACTTTAAATCAACTTCCTTCCTTAACTGTAAGTCCTCCCGTACTTAAGTTCTGATATGACCTTAAGTCCTGATATTATGTTCCGTCTTCCAGTAAGTACTGATTCCAGTAAATCCTGATATTTCCTGTTTGTTAAGATCTGAAAACTAAACATGAAACATATTAGACATGACATCTCAAATATATCTAATATACTCAGATTATTTTCTCAGGTTTACTAACCTGCGAGCTGCGACCAGTACTACACAGTACTAGTACTTAACCTGTACTTAAACCAAAATAACAAAACTTGGTTTCTTTTGCTTATTCATTTACTTCTTTTTTCTTTTTCTTTTTTTGTTTTGTTTCCTTTTTATTTTTCTTTTTGTTTTCCTTTCTCTTTTTCTTTTGTTTTCTTTTCTTGTTTTCTTTTTCCTTTTTTTTCCTTTTTTTCCTTTTTTTTCCTTTTTCTTTTCTTTTAAGTTTAAACTGTAGCTAAATTAATTTATAAAATAAACTTAAAAATAACTTAAATAAATAAACTAATTTAGATTTATAAAATAAACTTATTTGAATTTTATAGAATAAATCATTTTAAGTTTTTTAAATAAATTATATTAAGTCCATTAAATAAATTTATTTAATTTAACAATTAAACTTTGAACTACGCCACTCCCTCTAGCTGTTTAGTTGCATACCCTGCGCACCTCTTCTCGTACTTTAATAGATTAACGTTCAATCCAAGTACGTTCCTCAACATAACAATTCTTCTAGACGTAATACCCGGATTCCTTTCACGAGTTGTTAACGTCTAGTGCAACTGGTCTGGTTCACAGACGACTAACTCTGATTCAGGTCTTCGTATTATAGCCTTGATTACATTGTTAAGCTTGCCTCAATTTTATCACTTCGGAAAATGACTGTCAATAAATAAATGTACTTTCACTGGAATCTTTTATGGTACTTTAGACAACATCTTCATTGCTACTACAATCTTGAATGCTTCATTCACTGTTCTTCACTGACGCTTGAACATATAAATAAAATCCATTCAGTGAGTATAACTCCAAGACTGCAGCTGTCTTCTTTAACCTCCGTCTATACCTTATCTTTAATTCTTCAGATTCCTATGCTTCAAACACTATCTATCTTCAATCAATGTTAATACACTGAAATCTTCTCGCAACACTTATACACTGAATCTTCATCATTTCTGAAACCTTGAAAGTCTTTAACCTTTATGCTTCACTGATGCATGATCATATTAATGAACTTCTTTCAGTGACCTGTAAATAGACTTCAAGCCTTCTTCTAATATTTTGATTCTTTATATTTTCCTTGTCTTCATTTCTTCTGATATCTTGTGTAGTCGTAGTATTATTAACCTGTTCTGTTCTAGTGTTGTTCTCATGTTGAATTATCACATAACTGTTCATATAGCTTCGCAGTCTCACCAACAAGGGGTGAACATCAAAGAAGCCCCAATGATAAGGTTGGTGAGGTCAGTGTAACCTAAGTCAGCCACACTACAGTCTCTCAAAAGACTATAATGCTATAAAATGATATTAGCACATCTCTAGTTACATCCTCCCAAAAGGATGTGACTATTAAAATAGGCTCCAAACTAGGAGCACAGGCCAAGAGGGGTAGGAACACTAAAGACTTATCTTAAACCTATATCTGCACCTTCTCAAAGTTAGGTTGATGTGGCTCCAGTAAATGTGGAGTCACAGTCCCACTCTCTAACAATCGAAACACCTCAAACACACAACTCTCCAACTATCTCTCTGGATATGGACATGATTTCTACATCAGTTCTTGATTCTCCATCTCTCTGGATATGCTTCACTGCATTTATCCGTTGATAGTCACAACTACACCTTCAACAGCTATTTCACAGTAGTTGACAGTCTCTACACAAAAACTTGATATTTCAAAATCTTTTACAAGTGCAGATAACTTGGTAGTTGTTTAATCACTTCTAGGATTGAGGAAAGTAAGTGAATTGAGAGAGAGGCTGGGTTGCTCCCTTGAAAAAGAAGAGGATGAGAGTTCAATAATGCACACTATTTCTTCCAATATGGCAAAAGTGAGTGAGAAGACTTCCACCTTAGTAGGTGAAGGTGAGGGTGTGAGGATAGCGAGTTAGGGGGACCCCCCCTGATGCAACAAAATAGAGAAATTGAGAAAAAAAGGGAAGTACTGAAGAATGGATGTGAGTCAATGAATGTCAGTGATGCTGAAAAGGAAAGACTATACCAGCAACATTACAGAGCTGTTATAGATTCTATTTCCTTGGATGCTGAGACATTTACTCATCCTGTAACAGCCTATCAAATATTGGTTGTTCAGCGCAATGAGGATGCAAAGAGAACATTGAATTTAGTACACAACTGAATCAATGAAAAGGGCCAAAAATGCAATCTCTACTATGCCTCCTGTAGCTGATGATGATTTTGAGTATGAAGCCGGTGATACTGATAAAGAGTTTGGTGAAGATGCTGGTATGGACATTGGGGAAGATGCATGCCCTAGTTCTACAACTAATACTCCTGATTGGATGCTCATCAAGGAGTGCAACTCTCATCATTTCAACTCTACTCTTTTCAATCTTATCTCAAAGACTCAAACTGCTTTAACAGCTACTTCCAATGCTGGTACAAGGTCCCTTTTGCAAGCACATCTAGAGTCTCTGTAACTTTATAGAATTCAACATCTCAAACATACTCTAGACTTGGATGATCTAAAACTATTAATTGATGAAGTCAAAAAGGACATGTACAAGAAGCTGGATGAGAAGCTTCCTGAAGCAATAATGAGAGAATTACAATAAAAAGCTCAGGAAGGAAAGTGACCTATCAAGAAAAGTTGAGGCCTTGGGTACAAGAATGTCTAATGTTAAAGATTCCTTGGCCAAGATATTTCAAGGTCAAGAAACCCAAACTAAGCTTCTCCAACAACTGGTGGCTGCACAAACTTCAACCTCTACATTTCTCCTTGATGATAATAAAAATAGGGAGAAGGATGTGCTTGTACAAGTAACAAAGGTAATAGTTCCATATATTACTTTGCCTAAGCCACCAGTAAAAGGGGAGTTGGACAACATAGACCTCATCAACCTAGCTGCAGCTGAGTTGAAGCTTAAAGAAAAGAAACAATAAATAGATAAAAGGATAGCTCAAGTTTTTGGCTACACTACAAAATCATCAGAATCTGTGAAACATCTCACACAGTTGAAGCCTCTCACATTAGATGAATTGAAGCTGGGAAATGGTGCAAAGGAGAAACATCAATTATAAATGAACTCAAGCCAATTATGGTGCTCAAGCCTAAACATTCAACTTTCAGATTTACAAGTAAACACCCAATGGTGCTAGATTATTCACCTCCCAGGCCTGATGAGCAGAAACTCATGGGCAAATCTAATGCTAGCTACAAGACAACCAAGGATGCAGCTTTGAGAAAGAGAATAACATGAATTTATAGACACGGTGAAATGATCTGTATAATGAGTGAACATCCAAAGTTTGTAGAAGCAAAGAAAGAGGAATCCTTGAGGTTAAAGTTAAATTCAAAAAATAGGTAAAAGCAGGCTGCTAAGAAAGCTCAAAAGAAGATTGAGAAGCCTGCTAGTGACACTACAAAGGAATTGACTGATGAAAAAAAGAGAAGCCTGACTGGTAAACATGCAAAAGAGTAAAGATGAGAGCTAAGAGGCCAAGCAAAATTTTAGAAGAGAAGACTAAGCCATCTCAATCTCTTCCTACAACTCAATTAACTATGCCCACTGTGGAACTAGTTGAAGTCAAGGTGTATCCTGAGGTAAACTATCATGGTGAACCAATAGTGACCAATAAAGAACCTATAGATTGGGAGAGCTTACCAATTCCTGATTTAAACATCCCTTTTCCAACCAAGAAGAGAACTCCAAGAAGGAAGAAGAAGCCAACCTACCTCCAACTAAAACCATCTCAAAACCACAGAAGCCTACTGTCAACAAAGATGATCAACTCTACATCTGTGACAACAAAGAATTCACTGATATTTAACTCTACTTGGATGAATTAGAAGAAGTAAGAGGAATTCATGCTTCTAATAAACTTCCAGAGAGATTGGTCTTCAAATACAAGGATGGTTATGAGAGGATATGGCCACTCTACAAGATTCTTGAGGAAAGCTACAATGTCTTAATCAAAGTATTTTCTGCGATGAAGAAAGACTTTGGATTCACAAAGGTTGCTAAATCAGAAATACTTAAAAAGATAAGTCAAATCAGACAAAGCTGGAGAGATCCTAGTGCACTACCAAGGGTTCTAACTATTCTTAATACTAGAGATAGAGTGCACTTGAAACCCTTACTTAATCATGGAGTTTAGAGATGAGAAGTATGTCAGAAGATTTTTCAGAGTTGAAGACCATCTTAAAATCTCAAGTAATGAAACTCTCAAGAAAATGCATGAGATGTTGGATATCAATGAAGAAAATGAACCTGAATTTTACATATAACTTCAACTCTAGATTGAGGAAAATAATGAGAAAGTGGGAAGGAAAACAAGGGAATCAAGGAAAAGCAAATCATCTTCTCAGACTTGAGGAGCACCTTGATAATAGCCTGTAAACTTCTTTTAACCTTCTTTGTACATTTCTATTGTAATGCAACACTTTACAAATTGTCTACTTTTCAATGTATTATTCTTTATATGGTGTTTTGTTATCATCAAGTCAACCTAAATTTATGCATATAATTCCATTAGACATACATTGGGGGAGAGTGTTAGGAATATGTTGTAGGATTGATGATAACTCACCAAAATACCTCAACTAAAATTGTTAAATGTCATTTAGTAGCCTTCAACGGATAACCATAGTTAGTCTATCCATTGAAGGGGTATCTAATATTAATAAATATTTAGCACATTCGGTACACTATGATAGCTGATGTATTTTTTAGTTATTATAGTTTCTAAGTCATGTTGACTACTTGCAAGATATACAAAATAAATAGGCTGAGTGTAAATATAAAATGCCTTATGATTTTGTATAAGTGAAAGAGTATCAACTGCTAAGGAAACATCTTCAACTGCTAAACTACAAGCTTCAACAGATGACTCTACAAGCTTCAACGGATGACTCTACAAGCTTCAACGGATAACTCAACATGCCTTTAACGGATAAGCTCTTCAATTGATATCAGATAAAGCTTCAACGGATGCTATCAAGAAAGCTTCAACGGATGGAACTAGTACAGTGTCAACGGATAACAACAATAAAGCTTCAACGGATAACGTCAATAAAGCTTCAACGGATGATCAACAAAAATATAGCAGTTGATAGTGACTTGACAGAAGCTGATAGAGTCACATGAGTTGATAATGCAAAAAAGGAATGTGGCAGCCTGTTTACAGGTTTTAGAAGAAAATGAAGCATTTCCATTTCCATGCAAAATAGGGACGTTCAAAGATGCTATATCTTACTTAGATTGCATTGGACAGAGAAATGAAGAAGCATGTGCTTGGACGTAGTTGATATGAATATTATTCTTGTCTTATTGCAAATGTAAACCTTATTCAATATAAATCAAGTGTAGCATTTATTTTTAGAAAGCTGTATCTTTGGAAAACATTCTCAAGTTTTAAGTTGTACAAAAATACTTGTAAGCAGCTGTGTGCATTTTGCATCTCAGAGATTTCTTCAAATATACATCTCTGGCGGAAAGACAAATCCCCAGAAAGTAATTAAATTGTGTGTTTATTTACTTTGTGTTAGTAGAATACTTCAGAAACTTAATTCAAAAACACAGTTATATATCTATAAAGAGTCTTTAAGGAAACCAAAAAGAAACAAGAATTCTATTCAACCCCCCTTCCGTAATTCTGCTGTTGTATTATGGGAAATAACATCTATCTTGATTTCTATAAATCAGATTTTGACGATTTTACAGCCCACGCGAAGGTTATGAAATAATATTTAATTCAGTAATGGCTTAAAAATTTTGTCCAATTTTTTTCTAGAATATTAAGAAAAATAGAAATTATGGAATTTGTAATATTATTTTATTTATATTAGGATTCGTACTTTTTTTGGTTTAAATCATTGAAAGTACAGGAAATTCTATTCAACTTTGAATACATACTTATAGTTGGTTACAGAATATTCCTTTATTTTAAATCTAACGGTTATGATCAATTTATTTAAAGATCTAATGGTCCATATTAAGTTAGTATCACTACGCCATAGATGGCCTATCGCAATGGTTTAATCATGTATGTTATAAAATTATATTACCTTAGCTATGCTCATCTTAGCCTACCGCAACGTAGTATTTTTGATGTTACCATAGCCTTTACAACATGTTAATATAGTTTCAAAGTG
This sequence comes from Apium graveolens, assembly GCF_009905375.1. Taxonomy (NCBI): domain Eukaryota; kingdom Viridiplantae; phylum Streptophyta; class Magnoliopsida; order Apiales; family Apiaceae; genus Apium; species Apium graveolens. The sequence continues at coordinate 148,808,640 of NC_133647.1, forward strand.
TTACATACGGTAACATGTGGAAACTTATGTTATAATAGGGTGTTAATGGATAAAAACGTAACATTTTATAAACAATTAAATATATATAATTATTTGACTTTAAAATTAATCGGTTTTGATAATATTATTAAATATAATATTAATATTAGCTAAGATTGCTAAAATATTTTTTTGTTAAATTTTGTAAACTGTACTATATGGTTACTATAATTTTTTATTAATAAAAATTTGAACACTATTTAAACTTAAAAATTTATTAAAAATAAAAAAGGTGAAATTAGCAATGTTGGGCTTTATTGGGCTTTTATCAGGCGGGCTACAGTAGGATTAAAACTTTTGGAGAAGCTGCAATTTTTTAGACAAGTCAAAATTTCAGACTCTCCTCTCTCTCTCTCTCTCGGTCGCTCTCTCTTCTCGCTCTCTCTCTAAGTTTTCAATTGAATTGAATCTAATCATCAATGGACATACTACCTCACATATCGATGATTCGAGCTAGGGTTTTATATTGATAAAATCTCTCAGATTCGATCTTCAAACAAAATTAGGGTTTTAAATTGGAATTGGGGTTTTTTATTTACTGCGAATTTGGGGTCAAATCAGCTTGCGGTACTACCTCTCTCACTATCTCATTTTGTGTGTATATGTATATACTACCTCAAATTGGAATATATATATATATATAGTAACTAATTGTGTTGCATTGTGTGAACTATTCGGGACTGTTGTGTAATATTTGATTTTCCTTAGAGGGAGAGGTTCTTCTTAGGTTTTCAAAATGCTGATTTTGTTATTCAAGTAAAGTTGTCTTGATCCAGTTTGTTATGTCTTTATCTAGTGGCTTGATATACTTGACGTTAAAGCTGCTTCTATTTATGAATTAATACTTAGGTTATTTTGGATTGATTTTTTTTGTTAAGAGTTTGTTTGCTCATTGCTTGTAATTTTAATGGCTATTGCAGTTAAGAAAAAAATATTATATATATAATTAAGATGACTAGTTTAAAACCTGATAATTGTTATGTGAATTGGCGAAAAGAGAATAATCTGTAAATTTAAGTTTACTAGAAACTATAATAATCTGTAATCTGTCATTTAGCCAAGGGTTGTAGTTTATCTGTTTAAAGTGTTTATAAAATCATAATATAGGAATGATATTACAGTAAAACTAACTTGTATGCATAATGTAGCAGATTCAATGTATTAATGTGATACTTGAAGATACGGATATAACAAAATTTTTAACAGAATATGTTAATTATACTTCTATAGAGAACTTGGTTCTTGGAGCAGGGAAGGACCCTGCTCTCCTTGTTCAAAGTAGGGAGTTTCTTAAGGTACATTGTAGTTTATGTTCTTAGAATTTTAAGAGCATTTTCCTTGTATATAATAACACTGTTATGTGACTAATTTATAGTGGATTTTCTTTTAGAACTTTGCGTCAAGAGCATACATGATATTTTGTTGTGTTTTTGATGGACATGGCCTTATGGTCTCATGGTTGCTAAGAGAGTCAGAGATTCTCTCCCATTAAAACTGAGTACACACTGGGAATCTGTGTGTTCCTAGTTCTAGAATCACTGAGAGTCAGAGACTCTCTCTCTGTCTCTCTCTCTCCTCCCACACTCTCTCTCTCTCTCCCTCCGACCTCCCTCTATCCCCCTCTCTCTCTACCTATACCTATATATATATTTCCATTGTAAAATTATGCATCTCAATTTTTGTCTTTTTTGCTAATTATGAGTATAAATATTTATAGATCTATCTAGATCAACACTTTCACACACACATATTTATCTATTTATTTATTTATTGAGCTCAATTCTTTTTGCTTAGATCTGTGTGTTTTTTGACTAAATGTTCAGTTTTAGATATGAATATATGTGTTTGTGTGTGTATAGTTTAAAATGCTTGACATCTTTGTAGTACCGGTTATATTAGATCTGATTGTTGTAAATCTGAATTGTATTGTTTGATTGTGTACAAGTTTGAGGTTGAAATGTATTTTCACGATTACGAGGTGTCGGTGATTAGATTTATGAATAATATTTAATTTCTGTCTCGAGACTAGATCAGTTTTAAGTAGTTGGCTTTGTAACTATTTTCACCTAAAAGTTGACCTAAATAACAGCTTATTTAACTTTTTAAGTTTGGATCAGTTCTTCTGGCACCACATCGTAAATATACTAGATTAGCAACAAGTAGCTGATATTATGAAATGTGGAAGGAGTTATTCTCGTTGAGGCAATAAACATCACAAAAATTGTCCTGTTACGTACATGTGAATCTGTCAACTTGATGAAAATAGTCTTACTAATTAGACACTGTTATAGAACTTGAAATTGAGAATTTAGTGTTTTAGTTAGAGTGATGGTTGTCTTGTAGTGTTATAGCCACTGGCTGTGGTAAGCTTTTTTCTACTCATTTAGTCATTTGCAATTTTATAGTTTTGTATTTATCACGCATTTAAAACATTGTTATGATTAGTAGTTAGTAATAAATTAACATGTCTTATATAAGAAGGATAATTAGACTACTCAAATGTAGATGACATTTTGACTCCATATTAATGTGAGATTTGACCATTTTTCAGTACTATAATTTGTTTAATTAAATTACCGACTTGCTTGATTTATATTAGATGAAATATCACTGATTGATATACTACCCTCTGACATATAAGACGATGTTTGTGCTACAATATCCATACATGAACTCAAGAACCATAAGTTCTGTTATATGTATGTATAGATAATGTTAGATGTGTGTGTTTGTGCGTATTATACATTTATACATGGTTCTGCTTTGTGTCGGAGAGGACGGCACCATGACGAGTTATTATGTACCTGGATGACAAGTAACCCTTTCCAGTAAACAATTTGTTGGATTATGCATTCTATTTGATGGACGCCAATGTTTTTCTTCTATCATTTAGCCAAAGGTTGTAGTTTATATTACAGTAAAACTAACTTGTGTGCATAATGCAACAGATTCAATATATTGATGTGATACTTGAAGATACATATACATCAAAATCATTAACAGAATATGTTAATTATACTGCTATAGAGAACTTGATTTTCTTTCAGAACTTTGCGTCAAGAGCAGACACGATATTTTGTGGTGTTTTTGATGGACATGGGCGTTATGGTCACATGGTTGCTAAGAGAGTCAGAGATTCTCTCCCATTAAAACTGAGTATGCACTGGGAATCTGTGTGTTTCTAGTTCTAAAATCACATGTCTAAGTAGCTAACGTTATATTATCTATATTCTTAACAGAAGTAAACATGTTGTACCTGAAGTCACCTGCAGGAGTTGGATTCTCATTTTCTTCGAATAAATCCTTCTTTGACTATGTTAACGATGAGATGACAGGTTTAGATTATATACTTCATTTACATTATCTTGCTTTCAGTTTTTTTATTACAGTTCTTGTACTTTTCCTAGTAAAAAAAAGGAAAGTTGATTAAGATTACTTTAGTTTCCTTTCTATTTTTAGACAAGTAGTTTCATTTCATTATGCAGAAAAGTTAAGTTCTATGATAATTCCTGCTTTTATTAGGTAAGAATCTGACATGTTATTCTTATCATTCTTTTAGATTATGAATGTACTTTCTTTATCCATACATAGTTGTATAATATGTTTTGTGGAAGCCTCTGTGTTGATAGAGTTGTCTGATTGTGGTGCAGTGGTGTTTGAGCTGGAGCCTTTCTTTCCTGAGGAGCACACCCAGAGTTACGAGGTCAAGAAGCAGCTTTTCAATTTTCAGAGAATGAGCAGCAAATAAAATACAGAGAAATATCAATTATTGTGTGCAAGTTGCAAAATTTTGATGAATAAATCTAATGTAAGACTTATTGTTATTACACTTATATTATCTCATATTGATAGGTCATAGATGTTGCATGAATAACGGTACTATCTATTTTGACAAGTGATTTATAAATTATGTTCTCATGAAATATTCAATAAATGTATAGATTAGAGTCTTCTGCTTCCCTCCCCGACTTTTTCTTAATATTTCTTAATATGCTATTCTTCTTCTGTATGTGTGGAAGCCTGGAAGAATTATGAGCTATACCTCCTGGTAAACTTTGAGGATACAAGTTAATTTGCAGTGATATTGCCATACTTTCTGTCTCTTCAGTCTTCACTGATAGACAAGCTCGTGTTATGTATTTCCAGTGACAACGCAAAGTCCTGAACAACAAAGATAGTTGCTAATGCGTTAATTTTACTTATGTTTTTGTTAATTGGTATATTGATCTGAATCTAAAATTTTGTTAATTGATGATGTATTAATTTTTGCTAAATTTAAATATTATCATCTTCTCTACACTATCTCCTACTTTTTCTTGTACTTATAAGTTATGTTAGTGTTAGGGGTTGGGGTTGGGTAATTTTGTAGCGCAATTTGTGTTGTCTAACTAATTTGTGCATTGTTATCTTTGGGGTATCATACAGTTAGGGACATGAGTGGACCAAACACTTGTGTCTGTTGCGTCTGCAGTCGAGGATAATGTGAAGAGTTTCTAGTGTTACTATTTTATTAAGTTTATCTTTTTTCTAATGTTTAGTAAAGAACCTGAACTATTTTGTTTAGTTAAAATAATTGTTGTTGTAGTTTTTGACATGTGATGGTTTGAATGTTTGAGTTGGTTTAGATGTATTACATTTTATGGTATGTAATGATATTTTAGGATTGTTCAATTTTGAATAGAAGAATTTCATGTAGTATTACTTTTTACGTATGAAAAACATATTAATGGTATATATGTTCAATTTACAAACAAATCCTGTCAAATTAATATAATACAAAATATTATAAAAAATGGGGCCCGCCTGTGGGCCTAGATATGGGCCCCAAAAGTGGGTCCCATTTTTTTTTGCAAATTCAAAATGCAAAGGTAACATACATAATGTGATACTATAGACATACATTGACGTTACCTTTGATGTCTATTGTAACACAAAAGTCCATGTTGCACCAGGGCAAAGGTAATGTTACCTTAGGGGCCAAAGGCAACTAAAAAAAGCAACTTAAATTTTATGTTACCTTAGGTCTTTTGGGTGGCTATGGTAACATTTTCTTGGCCTGTTGTAACATTTTTTGGGTGTTGCTGTAGGACATCTATGGCGTAGTGTATTACATGGACCATAACTACAAAATTTTGGATTAGATCCCTTATACATACTAGCTTAGAACCCGTGCGATATACGGAATTTTTTTAAATATTATATAATTTTTTTTAAATAAATTGAAATCACAACTTTTAAGATGCGGAATTAGTTTATTTAATTTTTTTTATATGATATGATAATTAATAATTATACATATGCACATATATTTGCATAAAGATCTAATTGTCCATATTCAAGTGGTAGTACAAGGACAATAACTATTAAAAATTTGGATAAGATCCCTTATGTAATTCTGTTATTGTGCTGTTGGGAAATAATAATTGGTATTAGAGCAAGCTCTTAGTATACAAAGAGTTCAAAGATCAAGCAATCAAATAACATGAGAAGGAAGGATGTTGGAGTCTAGATTCCATTTCTGGACAAAGACAACTATCATCATTGGAAAGTGAAGATGTACCATCATCCACTCTCTCAAGATGAAAGCTATATCAACTGCATAAATAATGGACCTCATGTTCCTCGCAGGGCTGTAACATAAGCTGGTGAGGCTACTGGAAATGAGAAAACTGTTCCAAAGTTTAAATTAGAATGGACTGATGAAGATATTGAACCAGTCTATAAAGATAAAAAAGGTCCATGAACACCATGTTCAATGGTCTGTATCAAGACATGTTTGACAATGTCATAAACTACAAAAGAGTCTTCAGTAGATTTCAAAAGTTGTTGAATAGACTAGAGTTGTAGAAAAGAGTCTACCAAACCAAGGATTCCAACATAAAATTTCTAAGGTCTTCATTAAAGGAATGAAATCCAATGATAGTCTCTTTCAGAAATTCACAAGAGTACAAGGATTTCACTCTTGAGAGATTGTATGAAATTTTGAAGACCTATGAGCTTGAAATGGAACAAGATGAGCTGATAGAGAAAGGAAGAAAGAAAGGTGGGTCTGTGGCATTGGTAGCTGAGCATGAGAGAATGGTGGAAATGAAGGTTGAAGCTGCTAAAATTGCACCAAACATTAATGTTTGTGAAGGCAGGTCTGAGATAGGCAAGGGAAAAGGGTTGATGGCTGAAGATGAAAACTGTCCAAGCCAAGATGACATGGATGAAGTTAATGAGCATCTAGCCTTTCTGTCTAGAATGTTTGAAAAGCTTAAATTCAAGAAAAATTTCGGAGATGTGAATCCTAACAAAAACATGGTTGACAAAACCAAATTCAAATGTTTCAAGTGTGGGCTACGTGGTCATTTTGCAAATGAGTTCAGAAAGCCAAATTCTGAAAAAAAGGATTTGAGCCTGTAAACTACAAAGTTGCTCAAACAGAAAGAGAAGGCATTCATAACTCAAGAAAATGACCGGGCAGCTGATTGAGACGATGCATATGAAGACATGAACTATGTCAACCTTGCTCTCATGGCCAAGTCAGATGAAACAGAGGTTAGCTCATCTAGCAATCATGTAATCACTACTAATCTTTCACATATTTCTAAAGATGAATGCAATGATGCTATTAATGATATGTCAATTGAATTGTATAATTTGCGTGTCACACTTAAATCACTCACAAAAGAGAACACTAGAATTAAAGAGAATAATCGGTTTTTGAGTGATAGAAATGTTGTGTTAGAAACTCAATTTATTGAGTTTGTAAAATTGAAAATTCAGTGTAAAATTGCTAGAGATGAGTTAACAGAGTATTTGAAGAAAGAAGAAATTCTGAGAAAATAGCTTGAATGAGAACAAGAAGTCATTAAGGCCTGGAAATCTTCTAGGGATGTTAGTGCACCGATTGCTAAATTTTAAGGGACTGAATTATTTTGTGAAGAAGCCTGGAAGAAAGATAAGAAGAAACTGAACCCGGATTTAGTTGATGGTTTGTCAAGGGACGTTGAATCAACAAATGATGAAGCTTAGTCTTTAAAAGATGAAGCTCATCCATTGAAAAAGAAAAAGGCCATTAGCCAAGGAAAACTAGCAAAGCCAAATGAGAAATATGCTTCAGTAACAAAGAATTTTATCTCAGGAGAGTCAAGAAAAACCAAAAATGCTGGTAAAGTGAATGTAGGGCATCTGTCAATAAACAATCGAATGAAAGGTTAGAAAATATTGAGGGTAAAATAGAATCTAGAAGAAAAACTAATAGGAATGGGAAAGTAGGGATTAACAAACACAACAACTACACTCATGATAAGTATGTACACAGAAAGACATGTGTGAAGTGTGATAGTGTTAATCATCTGTTTACTAATTGTAAGTCTGTTAAAAATACACCCATGTTTGTATCTCCTTCTTTTCCTAACAGGACTATGTCACCTATGCATGCCATGCATGTTATGCCTCCACAGAAATCACATGCACATTTTGCTAATATGTCATTTGCACACAATCCTTACTATATTGCATTTAATATGCCACAAATGCCATATACCATGCCTTTCTAGAATAACATGTGTGCACAACCTATGCCATACCATATTAATCATAATATGCTTGATAAATCTCAAACTAATAATAGGTTTCAAAGTTCTACTCCCTAGATAAAGGTTGATCTTGAATCACCTAAATCTACTGGTGGAAAGTCCAAGATATTTAAGAAGAAAGCTAACAAGTAAGGACCCAAGGAAACTTGGGTACTAAAATCAACTTGATTTGGTTTGGATGTGTGTAGGGAAATAGAAAGAATCTATGGTACTTGGACAGTGGATGCTCAAGGCATATGATTGTAGATTCTACCCCGCTAACAGAGTTTAAGGAAAGAGCTAGACCTAGCATTAGCTTTGGAGATGACATCAAAGGATATACTATGAGATATGGCTTGATTTCAAAAGGGAATATCATCATTGATATAGTAGCACTAGTTGATGAAATCAAATACAACCTTTTGAGTGTCATCCAACCGTATGATAAAGGCAATCAGTAACCTTTAATTCAGAAACCTGTGTTGTCACTTGCAAAAAGGACAACAAAGTGGTCATTATTGGAATAAGGAAAGGAAATGTGTACTTAGCTAACTTTAACTCCACAGATGCAGATTCAATTGCTTGTCTCTTTAATAAAGCAAGTCATGATGAAAGTTGGCTATGGAACACGAAGCTATCTCATTTAAATTTCAAGACAATGAATGAATTGGTCAGGAAAGACCTTGTTAGAGGCATCCCTCAAGTTGAATTTCTAAAGGATGAACTACGTGGTGCTTGTCAGAAAGGAAAGCAAAAGAAAGAATTATTCAAAATGAAGCTTGAAATAACAATTAATGAACCATTACAATTGTTGCATATAGATTTATTAGGACCAGTCAATATATTGTTAATTTTTAAGAAGAGGTATTGCCTAGTGATTGTAGATGATTTTTCAAAATTCTCATGGACATATTTTTTTGGATCAAAGGATGAAGTAAGTGAAATCATCATCAATCACATCAGGCTAGTCAACAATCATCTTGATCTCAAAGTCAGAAGAATCAGAAGTGACAATAGAGCTGAGTTCAAGAATTCTACAATGAGGTTGTTTTGTGAAGAAAATGGAATCATGCATGAGTTCTCATCTCCAAGGACACCATAGCAAAATGGAGTGGTTGAGAGAAAGAACATATCATTGATTGAAGCTGGAAGGACTATGCTAGAAGAATCAAAATTGCCAACATATTTTTGGGCTGAGATTGTCAACACTGCATATGACACTCAGAATATTTCTTTGATCAATCAAGCCAAAGGCATGACTCCTTATCAATTGTTCAAGAAAAGGAAGCCAACACTGTGACGGCCTCAACCCCGGGGTCAGGGGCTGACGTCACCAAAAATATGATAAACTATAACATAAACTACTACATAAACTTTTATTATAACACACGACCCCAAACCAGGAGCCGAGGCAGGTTCAAGTATTATTTAGGTTACAACACAACACTAACTTATTCAAAATCAGACATCCTCACTTATTAAAACAACTCATCAGACCTCAGGGTCTAATACAAACTACCTCAGAGGAGCCGGGACCGGAGGCTGACACTCTACGCTGACCTGGTCTTCTAGACATCTGTAATAAATAAATACAAAACAAGCTGCAAGGGTGAGCAATACATTGCTCAACAGTACCTCTATATGAATAACCAGTAAACAGGATGTATAAAAAAATAGTGTAGGAACAGATATCAAACTAGTTGATGAAAAATCCGTAAAATAGGTATAAACTGGATATCAAAACTAGCATGCTCTGCAAAATAATATCATCTGTAGTGTGCTGTGTCAAAATACCAGAGTTCAGGTTTAGCATGCTATTTCCTTTCCAAAACCACTGTCCATTGCTGGACCCATAAATCATCTGTCCCGTTACGGGGACCATAAACTATTTGTTCCATTACGGGAACCATTAAACCAAAGTCAAATATAAACGTGGATGAATTCTAGGGACAGCTGATCAGTCTATCCCACCATAAATTTTGTTCCGGAACTCAGAGACTAGCTAGGTCTCTGTCATGCTTGACTAAACGGCCTACCAGTGCGCGCATCCGACTTAGCCTCTTACGCAACCATGCTGGGCCGTTACCTAATAACGGGCCACTTATGCCACTGACCATCCAATATCTGATAAATTTTAATCCAGTTTCCAAAATCATTTTCACCTATCTCTTTTTAAACGATTACAGCACACATTCTAAAATCCCTTTTTAATTTTAATCACAATCTAGAGATAGGCATTTTCAGAAGATACTTTTTCCCCAAAAACTCGTTTAGTAAAACATATTTAAATACGGAGAATACGTAACTTAAAACGTTCTGTTCCAGTACATAATTTAAATCAACAACTATTCATATATACTGAACTGTAAAAGATTAGTTCAGGGGTACTTGCCTTACGAAGCTTTGCACTAACTCTGGCTTAACTCTAATTGACTTCAACTACTGGGTTCTTCGACTCGAACCTACGAAATCGAAACAACCTAGGTTAAACGACCGATTATGCTCGACTTTTCCTCACTAACTAATTACCCAATGACATAATTCTCGACCCGTAAGCATATTATTAATAATATATACGCAATAATAATGCACATAACAATCAGGGGCCAATTTGTATTAAACGAGATATATATACTCGATTCATAATTTAAGGTAATTTTTAAAAAAATTTGGACAACGACTCCTGTTTATAAGCCTACCCGTCGAAACATCAATCGACGTCAAATCCCAACAAAATCAATTCGAATCGTCACATAACTAAATTTTTAGTCCCGAAAATAATTTATACAAATTTTATTTATTAAAATATTTAGGACTCAGAACAAGGTCATAACCGTCCACCGCGCGCTCGTAAAAATTCATCGCGCGCGGCGGCAAAATTTATTGGTGCCCGAAATACACAGGTGTCCTAATAAATTTCACCGATTTATTTAAATTCCCGCACGAAATTATTTATATCACAAATCTTAGTCATAATTTCCTGCAAATTAATAAAATAATAAAACTAAATTCAGAATCACCGAACAACAACCACAACCAACAGTAATAACAAGAACACAGCCACATACGCGCGTAACGCGCCACTACCAGCGAAACACAGACACACACTGTGCACACACACACTCACACATAACACATACACACACACATATATGTATATGTATATATACATATATACATCAACCAAAAAGAATCTGGCCAAAAGCCACCGGAAAAATAAGACTGCGGCGGCGGTGATGAAAAACGGGAGGAGAAACAGAGATAGAGAGGGGAGGAGGAAAAGGGAAAACAGAGGAGGAAGATAGAGTGTAGAGGAGAGATAAGGAGAGAGAGAGATTAAGAGTAGAGAGAGATAACGAGAGAGAGAGAGACAGCAGAGAGTAGAGAGACTAAGAAATTGATTGTTAAAAATTCAGTTGCTACCCTGCTGTTTACACGTATCACTTCCACCTTCTAAATACAATACACGTGTCCTTGAACCCTTTCTGTAAAATTTCTGGTTCGTTTTTGCTAGTTTGACGAACCAATTGCGTTTTAAAATTTATCGAAAAATTAAATTTTAATACCAAAATTCTCAAAATATTCGAGAGTTAATAAAATAAAATTTTCATAATTTTTAAAGCACTTTACAAACACAACTTATACCCGCATTAAACAAATAAACGAAACAACGCGCGAGTAAGATTACTCCCGAAAATTACCAAAATAATTTTAAAATTCTCAAAATATTGTAAACATAATAAAATATGAGTTTCATAATTTTTGAAGAATCCAAGAATTAAATATGAATTTTACAGTTAAATGAATTCAGAAAATCATTTAGGAATATATAATTAGCAGAATATTGATTTGTAAATTTTATAAAATCCCAAAAATAATTAGTAAGATTATAAAATCATAACAATAATTTTAGAGACAATCCAAATAATTTTGAAAATAGGATTGTCATAAAATCAGTTTTTAGAAGCGAAACCAAAAATAAGGTGGTGCAACAATTAATCATAAGAACACATCACACAATCCAGCAAACATATATAAATAATAATAAATAAAACACAGAGACCATAAATAATATAAACTTCTTTATTAATTATCTACGCAATAATTAGATATTTAAATATTACAAAAATATACGAGTCGTTATATCCTTCCCCCTTAAAAAGATTATGTCCTCAGAATCTTAACTAATTAAATAAGTGAGATATTTATCAGACATATCTGATTCTAGTTCCCCGGTAGACTCTCCTAGGGTTTCTCCAAAGTACTTTAACTATAGGGATATATTTACTCCTAAGTACACGCTCCTTACGGTCTAATATCTGGATTGGCTGCTCCACATCGGATAAATCTGATTGAAGCTCGATCGGTTCATATTCAATTACTTGATTCGAGGCAGGAATGTACGGCTTTAACATGGACACATGAAATACATTATGGATATGTTGCCACTGCGGGGGTAGAGTTATTTCGTATGCAACTTTTCCTATTTGTTTCAAAACTTCGAATGGTCCTATATATCTCGGACTCAGTTTACCTTTCTGACCGAATCGAACCAATCCCTTCCATGGCGAAACTTTTAGTAATACCAATGATCCTATTTCAAAACTTATGTCCTTTCGATGTAAATCTGCATTCTTTTTCTGTGTATTCTGAGCGGCTTCCAATCTTTTTCGAATTAACCCCACTGCTTCCTTTGTCTGCTGTACTAATTCAGGCCCTAACACTTTCTTTTCTCCTACCTCATCCCAATATAGAGGTGATCTACACTTTCGTCCATATAAAGCTTCGTAGGGTGGCATTCCAATGCATGCATGGTAGCTGTTATTATAAGAAAATTCTATTAACGATAAATGATCATCCCAACTTCCCTTGAAATCCAAAGCACATACCCTTAACATATCTTCGATCGTCTGAATCGTTCTCTCACTTTGGCCATCCGTTTGAGGATGATAAGCGGTGCTCATATTTAACTTAGTTCCTAAACACACTTGAAACTTTGTCCAAAACCTCGAATTAAATCTTGGATCTCGATCTGATACTATAGATACAGGTACCCCATGCTTGGCAACTATCTCATCTAAATATATTTTAACTAGCTTTTCCAGAGAATACTTTTCATTAATCAGAAGGAAATGCGCTGATTTGGTCAATCTATCAATGATCACCCAAATGGCATCATGATTCGATCTTGTCCTCGCCAAGCCCACCACGAAATCCATTGCAATTTCTTCCCACTTCCATTGTGGAATCTCTAGAGGCTGCAACAATCCACTGGGCCTTTGGTGCTCTGCTTTTACCATCTGACACACGTGACACTTACTAACCCACTCCGCAATCTCCTTCATTCCTGGCCACCAGAAGTGCTTCTTTAAATCTTGGTACATCTTCGTGCTACCAGGGTGAATAGAAAACCTAGAATTGTGCGCTTCGTGCAATATTTCATTCTTCAGTTCTGCTACATTTGGAATCCAAATGCGAGAGGAAAACTTATACAAACCGTGGTTATCCTTTTGAGTACATAATTCTTCTCCTGTCAAATCTTCCAATTCTCGTTCCATAACTCCTTCTTGACACCTTTTAATCTTTTCCATTAACGCTGGCTGGAAAGTAATTTCGTATAGTTTTTCCCGACCTTCACCTGATACTCGAATTTCAATTTCCATATTTTCTAAATCTCGGGCTAGTTCATCCGCAATACGGGCCATATTTAATTTCTCATTTCTACTTAAGGCATCAACCACCATATTGGCCTTACCTGGGTGATAATTAATCAAACAGTCATAGTCCTTAATCAACTCCAGCCATCTCATTTGTCTCATGTTTAAATCCTTTTGGGTGAATATATACTTTAAGCTTTTATGATCCGTATAGATATCACATTTCTCTCCATACAAGTAATGATGCCATAACTTCAAAGCAAACACTATAGCCGCCAACTCAAGATCATGAACTGGATATTTCTGCTCATGGGGCTTTAACTGTCTAGAGGCATATACAATAACCTTATCATGTTGCATTAGCACACAACCTAATCCTTTAAGAGAAGCATCACTGTAAATTACGAAATTCCCTGTTTCATCTGGTAATGCTAACACGGGTGCTGTCACTAGTCTTTTCTTTAGCTCTTGGAAGCTTTCTTCATATTTCTCCGTCCAAACAAATCTCTCATTATTTCGGGTCAGCTTGGTCAACGGGGTTGCAATCTTGGCAAAGTCCTTCACAAATCTTCGGTAATAGCCTGCTAATCCCAGAAAACTTCTAATTTCCGTCGGGGTCTTCGGTTGCTCCCATCTGGATACCGCTTCAATCTTCGCAGGGTCTACCTTAATACCATCCTTACCAACTATATATCCTAAGAACTGGACTTCCTCCAACCAAAATTCACATTTTGAGAACTTAGCGTATAATTGTTTTTCTCTCAACCTTTGTAATGCAATCCTTAGATGTTCGGCATGGTCGTCTTTGGTCTTTGAGTAGATGAGGATGTCATCAATAAATACAATAACAAACTTATCCAGATACTCCTTATACACCCGGTTCATTAAATCCATAAAAGCTGCTAGCGCATTAGTCAACCCGAATGACATCACTAGAAACTCATAATGGCCATACATGGTTCGAAAGGCAGTCTTCGGTATATCTTTAGGCTTGATCTTCAACTGATGATAGCCCGATCTCAAGTCGATCTTGGAAAAACAACATGCTCCATTCAGTTGATCAAACAAATCATCAATCCTAGGTAGTGGATACTTATTCTTAATGGTTAACTTATTCAATTCTCGGTAGTCAATACACAATCTCATGCTTCCGTCCTTCTTTTTCACAAACAACATTAGTGCGCCCCACGGGGATACACTTGGTCTAATTACCCCTTTATCCAAAAGTTCTTGAAGTTGTTTAGCTAGTTCTTTCATTTCTACTGGGGCCATACGGTAAGGTGCCTTTGAAACTGGTTCTGCTCCCGGAATCAAATCAATAGAAAACTCAATCTCCCGATCTGGTGGTAATCCTGGTAACTCGTTTGGAAACACATCTGAAAATTCATTAACTACTGGAATTTCCTCCAATCCGGGTACCTTCTTCTCAGTGTCCACAACATGGGCTAAATACGCTTCACATCCTTGTCTCAATAACGTCTTTGCTTCCAATATAGAAAGAAATTTCTTGTCCTGCTTCTGTCCTTGATAAACTATCCTTCTATTGTCTTCTGAATATAACAAAACTTTTTTTTCTTACAATCAATATTTTTCTTATGCTGAGACAACCAATCCATTCCTAGAATTACATCAAACTCTCCTAATTGAAAGGATAATAAATCCACTGAAAAGAAATGCCCACCAATTTCTATTTGACATCTAGGACAAAACTGGTTTACTGAAACTGTATCCTGATTAGCTACCTCTATCGACAAGGGCTCATTTAAATCCTTCAACATCAAATTTATTTTACTTACATATTATTTAGATATAAAAGACTTAGACGCTCCCGAATCAAATAAAACCTTAACAGGCACGGAATTTAGAGAAAGCGTACCTGCAATCACATTTGAATCTTGAGCAGTAGATCTCTTGGTCATTTTAAAGGTTCTGCCTCTTGCTGTGCTAGTTGCTGGTCCTTGAGATTCATTCCCTCCTACACTGCCTTGAGTAGCCGTCTTGCAATTTCTGGAGATGTGCCCAACCTTACCACACTTGAAGCAGGTGACTCCGATGTTTTCTGTGTTACATTCTGACACATAATGACCCTTTTTATCGCATTTAAAACACTGGACATCCTTCCGGCACTGACCACTATTCTTTTTACCACATAACTTATAATCCACAACTGGCCTGGTTGACTGGACTGGGGCAGAGGCAACTGAGGTGACACCGGAATTCGTCTGAGCCATGCCTTGCCTTCTAAATCTTTTATTCCTATTCCGGCCAAACTTCCTTGGGAACTTCTGACTAGACTCCTCCTGGTATGTGTTACCTATACCACCTTCAAATTTTCTCTTCCGATCACTCCTTTCCTTGGAGGCCAACTTCTGATCACTCTCAATCACCGGGGCGGCTTGAACTATAGAGGTATACATCTTAAGTTATAGGGCCAACACTCCACTATGAACTTCCGAATTTAGTCCTTGCTGAAATCTCCTAGCTTTCTGAATCTCAGTGTTCACATATCGAGGGGCTAGTCGGGCCAACTCCGTAAACTTGGCCTCATACTCAGCCACGCTCTTTTCTTCTTGCTTCAATTCCAAAAACTCTACTTCCAACTGACTCTGCAAACAATCTGGAAAATACTTCTCTAGAAACAACTCCATAAATCTGGCCCAAGAAACAGGGCCTTCTCCTTCTAAGGCACGCGCAGATTCCCACCAAAAACTTGCTTCACCTTTAAGAAAATAACTAGCATAATCCGACTTAGAATCATCACTCACCTGAATAAGGGTAAAGGCTTTCTCCATTTCTTTAAGCCAAATTCTAGCAGCAACCGGGTCTATCTCGCCCTTAAACTCTGGGGGTTTAACTGACCGGAAAGACTTGAAACTAACAGTCTGGTTCAACTCTCTTGGCTGGGGTTGTTGTTGAAGCTGTAACTGTTGTTGGATTTGCTGATGTTGTTGTTGTATAAATTGCTGCTCTTGTTACTGCTGTTGCAGCTGTTGCAGGAATTGATGTTGCTGCTGCTGGAATTGTTCTTGCTGCTGAGCCATCTAATTAGACTGTTGGCACAACAAATCTAGTAATCCATCCATGACTGGGCCCCCTTCAGAGTTCCTGCTGGAGGAATTGGACGGAAAATTTTTCTTGGGAGGCATTCTCCTGAAACACAACAAAAAGGTTTTATATGAAAATGGTGCCCCCGGGTAGCAACAGCTTTATGCATCTGGAGAATGCGGTCACAATTAAATATTCTCTTCCTTATTTATTTGGGGTCCACCCATGATGCATAACTAAATTCAACAAATCCAGCAACAAATACAACAATAACAGTAACAGCAATAACAAAAGTGCAATAGAGTAAAACCAACAACCGTAACATCATAAAAATAATAGTACAATAACAGTACAAATCGATCTAACAACTACAGTACAACACTCATAATATACTAAGTACACAACAAAATTGGTTGTCATAGCAGCCCCGCCTAATACAAGCTACAGTACATAATGAACATACATAGGAAAAGCATCTACAGAACTACTACAACTAACTCCGAGCTCTGTATCTCACTGCAGCAACTCTGATCTAGCCACTGCCACTACCACCAATGGATCCTAACTCAAATACCAACCAGTTCACGAGATCCTGGTACTGAACAGCTCTAAACTCGGAGCTAATGAAACGATCAATGGTCCGAGCTCTCTCTACAGCAGCCTGAGTCAATGATCGCACTCTCTCCTGCACATCTGGGGAAGGGGCAGGGATGCCCTGGAAAGGCCCGACCGGAATTTGGTCAAGCTGAGCAGCTAACCCTGGGCTCTGCTCTCTGATCATATAATGGTTCACCGCTCGGTGAACATGGTAAGAGATCGGGGATGATGCACCTGAAAGAACAGATGGAGGAACAGGTGGTCTCGAGGTGGAGGAACTGGGACCACATCTTGGAGGGAAATCCCAAATAGCTGACACTGACCTTCGTATCCAGCGAGGACGGATACTAGGTCCTGACATACCTCCTGAGGCAACTGGAGGAACGGGTGGAGGAGGCATGGGAGTCTCCTCGGCTACAACATCCAAAGTCCGCTCAGAGTCTGAATTATCTGAATTTGACGGGTTCCCCCGAGAAGGAGAACTGGAGATCACTATGGGCCACTGTCAACCATAACAATATACAAGGCAGACATAACAAGGTTAAGGTAAGTCTATTAAAATATTAATAGATGCCAGGGTAACGCCGTCGGAACCCTCGACTGACACTTAAGGTTGCTCCTCGACATGAGTTGTTGACTCACACTATATGACATACTTCCTACACCTTACTGACTCAACTCTTAACCTAAATTAGGGACTTGAACCTGTAGCTCTGATACCAAATGTGACGGCCTCAACCCCGGGGTCAGGAGCTGACGTCACAAAAAATATGATAAACTATAACATAAACTACTACATAAACTTTTATTATAACACACGACCCCAAACCAGGAGCCGAGGCAGGTTCAAGTATTATTTAGGTTACAACACAACACTAACTTATTCAAAATTAGACATCCTCACTTATTACAGCAACTCATCAGACCTCAGTGTCTGATACAAACTACCTCAGAAGAGCCGGGACCGGAGGCTGACACTCTACACTGACCTGGTCTTCTAGACTTCTGCAATAAATAAATACAAAACAAGCTGCAAGGGTGAGCAATCCATTGCTCAACAGTACCTTTATATGAATAACCAGTAAACAGGATGTATAAAAAAATAGTAAAGGAACAAATATCAACCTAGTTTACGAAAAATCCGTAAAACAGGTATAAACGGATATCAAAACTAGCATGCTCTGTAAAATAATATCATTTGTAGTGTGCTGTGTCAAAATACCAGAGTTCAAGTTTAGCATGCTATTTCCTTTCCAAAACCATTGTCCATTGTTGGACCCATAAATCATCTGTCCCGTTACGGGGACCATAAACTATTTGTTCCATTACGGGAACCACTAAACCAAAGTCAGATATAAACGTGGATGAATTCTAGGGACAGCTGATCAGTCTATCCCACCACAAATTTTGTTTCGGAACTCAGAGACTAGCTAGGTCTCTGTCATGCTGGACTAAGCGGCCTACCAGTTCGCACATCCGACTTAGCCTCTTACGCAACCATGCTGGGCCGTTACCTAATAACAGGCCTCTTACGCCACTGACCATCCAATATCTGATTCATTTTTATCCAGTTTCCAAAATCATTTTCACCAATCTCTTTTTAAACGATTACAACACACATTCTAAAAATCCCTTTTTAATTTTAATCACAATTTAGAGATAGGCATTTTCAGAAGTTACTTTTTCCCCAAAACCTCATTTAGTAAAACATATTTAAATACGGGGAATACATAACTTAAAACGTCCTGTTCCAGTACATAGTTTAAATCAACAACTATTCATATATACTGAACTATAAAAGATTAGTTCAGGGGTACTTGCCTTGCGAAGCTCTGCACTAACTCTGGCTTAACTCTAATTGACTTCAACTACTGGGTTCTTCGACTCGAACCTACGAAATCGAAACAACCTAGGTTAAACAACCGATTATGCTTGACTTTTCGTCACTAACTAATTACCCAACGATATAATTCTCGACCCGTAAGCATATTAATAATAATAATAATATATACGCAATAATAGTGCACATAACAATCAGGGGCCAATTTGTATTAAACGAGATATATATACTCGATTCGTAATTTAAGGTAATTTTTAGAAAAATTTGGACAGCGACTCCTTTGTTTATAGGCCTACCTGTCGAAACATCAATCGACGTCAAATCCCAATAAAATCAATTCGAATCGTCACATAACTAAATTTTTAGTCCAGAAAAATAATTTATACAAATTTTATTTATTAAAATATTTAAGACTCAGAATAGGGTCATCACCGTCCACCGCGCGCTCGTAAAAATTCATCGCGCACGGCGGCAAAATTTATTGGTGCCCGAAAATACACGGGTGTCCTAATAAATTTCACCGATTTATTAAAATTCCCGCACGAAATTATTTATATCACGAATCATAGTCATAATTTCCTGCAAATTAATAAAATAATAAAACTAAATTCAGAATCACCGAACAACAACCACAACCAACAGTAATAACAAGAACACAGCCACACACGTGCGCAACGCACCACTACCAGCGTAACACACACACACTGTGCATACACACACACACTCACACATAACACATACACACACACACACATATGTATACGTATATATACATATATACATTAACCAGAAAGAATCAGGCCAAAAGTCACCAGAAATGAACCGGAAAAACAAGACTGCGGCGGCGGTGATGAAAAATGGGAGGAGAAACAGAGATAGAGAGGGGAGGAGGAAAAGGGAAAACAGAGGAGGAAGAGAGAGTGTAGAGGAGAGATAAGGCGAGAGAGAGAGATTAAGAGTAGAGAGAGATAACGAGAGATAACGAGAGAGAGAGACAGCAGAGAGTAGAGAGACTGAGAAATTGATTGTTAAAAATTCAGTTGCTACCCTGCTGTTTACACGTATCACTACCACCTTCTAAATGCAATACAAGTGTCCTTGAACCCTTTCTGTAAAATTTATGGTTCGTTTTTGCTAGTTTGACGAACCAATTGTGTTTTAAAATTTATCGAAAAATTAAAATTTTAATACCAAAATTCTCGAAATATTCGAGAGTTAATAAAATAAAATTTTCATAATTTTTAAAGCACTTTACAAACACAACTTATACCCGCATTAAACAAATAAATGAAACAACGCGCGTGTAAGATTACTCCTGAAAATTACCAAAATAATTTTAAAATTCTCAAAATATTGTAAACATAATAAAATATGAGTTTCATAATTTTTGAAGAATCCAAGAATTAAATATGAATTTTACAGTTAAATGAATTCAGAAAATCATTTAGGAATATATATATATAATTAGCAAAATATTGATTTATAAATTTTATAAAATCCCAAAAATAATTAGTAAGATTATAAAATCATAAAAATAATTTTAGAGACAATCCAAATAATTTTGAAAATAGGATTGTCATAAAATCACTTTTTAGAAGCGAAACCAAAAATAAGGTGGTGCAAAAATTAATTATAAGAACACATTACACAATCCAGCAAACACATATAAACAATAATAAATAAAACACAGAGACCGTAAATAATATAAACTTCTTTATTAATTATCTACGCAATAATTACATAGTTAAATATTACAGAAATATACGAGTCGTTATAAACACTGAACTTTTTTCATGTTTTTGGATGCAAGTTCTATATTTTAAGGAATCAAGCTGACCAACATGGAAAGTTTGATGTAAAATATGATGAAGGTATCTTTGTTGGATATGCTAATGGAAAAGCATATAGAGTCTATAATTTGAGAACCAACATTATTATGGAATCTGTACATGTTGTGTTTGATGATAAAAAGATTGAAGGACTGGAAGATGAAGGTTTCCATGAAAGCCTCAAATTTAACAATGTTGAGATGTACTGTGACGATAGTGATGATAAAAGTGGTCTAAAAGGAATGTCAAAAGAATATTCAAACTTGTCATCAAATAAAGCAACAATAGTTGATGCACAAGGTGCTAAATATGTTGAAAGACAAAGTGCAGAATCTGTTAAAAGACAATGTGCATCTTCCGTTGAAAGACATAATACAATATCCGTTGATGATCATTCTTCAATAGGCGCTATAGGTCATTCTAGATCATTGTTTGACCGAACTCAATCTTTAAATTAAAGTTCTACCAACTCAGGGGGAGTATCATCTAGTAAACACCCAGTCAAACATCAAGACACCAATGAGGCCACTTCATCAAGAGCAAATCTACCACCTCAAAGAAAATGGTCTAAGAATCATCCATTTGAACTGATCATTGATGATGCAACATCTAGAGTGCAAACAAGGAGAGAAACTCAAGATGAATATCTGTAATAGCTTTCTATCACATGAAGAAGTAAAAAGGGTAGAAGAGGCTCTATGTTATCCAACCTCCAGGTTTTGAAGACCCCGACTTTCGAGACTATGTAAACTATTTATTGAAAGCACTTTATGGATTGAAGCAAGCACCTAGAACTTGGTATGACACTTTATCAAGGTTTCTTTTAAAAAATCACACCACTAGAGGTATTGTTGACAAAACTCTTTTCTTTAGAAATGTAAATGACTCTAGTATACTTGTTCAAATATATGAAGATGATATAATATTTGGCTCTACAGATGATAAACTTTGCAAAAAGTTGGCCAAATTGATGCAAAACAAATATAAAATGAGCATGATGGGAGAACTAACTTATTTTAAAGTTAGTGATGGAATATTCATTAGTTAAACTAAATATATTTAAGATCTTTTAAAGAAGTTTGATTTAATGGATTACACATATGCAAAAAATCCTATGGCCACTGCCACTAAACTTGAATTGAACACAACTGAAAAGTCTATGGACATTACAAGTTATAAAGGTATGGTTGGTTCACTTTTATATTTGACAGCTAGTAGGCCAGATATAATATTTTGCAATTTATCTTTGTACTATATTTCAAGTTGATCCTAGGAAATCTCATTTAATAGCTATTAAGAGGATTTTTAGATATCTCAAAGGGACACTAAAACTTGGCATTTGGTACCCTAGAGATTTTGGTTTTAATCTAATTGGCTATTAAGATTCAGATTATACAGGTTACAAGATTGATAGAAAAAGTATAACAGGGACGTCAATTTCTTGGAAATAAGCTGGTGTCCCGGTTTACTAAGAAACAAAACTCAATTTCTTCTTCAACAGCTGAGGCTGAATACATTGCTGCTGGTAGTTGTTGTGCACAGATTCTATGGATGAAAAATCAATTGTTGCATTATGGTCTGCATATGGACAAAATTCTAATATTTTCTAACAACACAAGTGCCATTGCCATTACTAAAAATCCTGTGCAGCATTCAAGGAAAAACACATTGACATCAAGTATCACTTCATGGGGGAACATGTTATGAATGGTACTGTAAGCTTCATTTTGTTCCAAGTGAGCAACAACTTGCAGAAATTTTTACCAAGCCACTTGATGAATCAACTTTTACTAGGTTGGTAAGTGAGTTAGGTATGCTAAACTACTCTTAATTTAATATTATTGATGTATATGCAATTTGTAATGCACCCAGATATAAATTTGATTTTCTTGATCAAGTCATATAAGAATTTTGGCTAAGTCAAAATTACTCTTTCAACGGATAAGGATGACCCGTTGAAAGTCAAATATATATCTGGATACATTATCCCTCAACGAATAATTGTGTTTTTGACATCCGTTGATTTATATATCAATCATAACCGTTGATTCTAAAGCATCATCCGTTGATATATACCTACAGTCATGTATGTATACGTTGATGGACACTTTTAGAATTTCTACAGTTTACTTTATTTTTAAACGGTTATTTTTGGCATAAATCATTGGGTATTTTATTTTTAATCATTTATGTGTCTTAATTTGGGAAAATATAAAAGCCAATTTCATTTTTCAGATCTCACTTTTATCTTTCTCTAATTTTTTAAGGAAAACTTTACTCTTTTTCTTCCCAAAACCCTCTTTCTCTCTGTAACTTCAAACTCAGCAATAATGGCACCGGTTGTTAAGATTATGTCTCAGACAGGGTTCATGTATGAGAAAAAAAATTTCGTTGCTCTGGTGGACAAGAGTGTTTCTCATGAAGACTATCACAGAATAATTGAGTTCATTAGCAACTGCAAGCTCAAGTATTCTATGCTCGAAGCACCAGCCATCTATTGTGAAGTAGTTGAAGAGACTTGGACCTCTGCTGTCTTTGACTCAAAAGATATGACCATTTCCTTTGCTCTCAAAGGTAACAATTACTGTATCAATTTTGATGAGGTCCAATCATGCTTTAAATTTCTAGAAAATAACACAGTTACTCCACATACTGACACTGATTTTATTAACATGCTTAGACACTGCTAGTCTAGGTAGCATTACAAGAATAGGGCTTGGAAAAGAATGAAGATATTTGTGTGATGCTTTTATCAAAGTGTTTTCTGGTAAAATCAGTAATTTTGATGTTATCACCTCTGCACTGCTTAACATGCTTTTTATGCTTCTATCTGATAGATACTTTAATTTCATATCATGCTAGAGATATGGTATAAATTAGGGGATATTTAAAAGAGGCATAGGAATGTGTATTATGCTAGATTCTTTATGATGTTGAATAACCATGTTTCTAATGACCTAAAAATTGAGAACCCAAACAACAAATTAGATTATTAGGTTCAAGAGAAGGGGGTACTTGCAGACCTTATCAGGAACAACCTCAACAGTAAGGTGCCTCTTAATTATCTTCCTATATTTGAGGTACCTCAGGTAATTCAGGTAACCACCTCTATCTCTATCTCTTCCAAACCTCAAATTTATTTGCCTTCTAAAGTAGCAAACAAATTCCAACCCAAGCCACTAAACTAAAAATCTTAAAATCCAAGTCAAAGAAAAACACCTCTAGTGTCTCTCAAAAGAAACTAGTTGTAAAAACCATTAAAGCACCTGAGTGAGAAAGGCGAGGGAAGGGGTGTTAGGTCTCGAAGTATCATAGAAAGGGGTTGAATACAATACTCACTAAATTAAAAAATTCTTTCGGATCTTTTGTGAATATAAAATTTAGTGTTCGGTTAGTGGTTTCGTGTTCTTGAGGTGAATAATGTTTGGGAATATAAAACGAAGAAAACAAGATATTCGGGGAAGTATATATTCATATATAAATTCGCGAGGGGTTTTGCTACCCTCCGGTAAATAAATTAACCAGATTTAATCTAAGAACAACAAAGTTCCTAGCTTCTACAAAGATCAATAAATTAAATCCTATACAATGATCTAACTTTTGTTTGTCTAAGAATTTAATTACCGGGTAAGGATTATAATGCCCCTATGAATATAAAAGAGTTAACCGAGCATTATAATGTTACTCCGGTGAGAAGTTTAACAAATATACAATTTGCTCGAGTTTCTCTGAAAATCTTTGCTTCTTTTTTACCAGCTCTCTTGGGAGAAGATGATGCCGCTGTGTAGCAAAAAACTTTGAACTTAAATAACTTAAAAATAACTTAAATAAATAAAATAAACTAAAACACCGATAATTAAATAAACTAATTTATTTAATTAAAAATAACTTAAAATAAATAAACTAATTTAGATTTATAAAATAAACTTATTTGAATTTTATAGAATAAATCATTCTAAGTTTATTAAATAAATTATATTAAAGTCCATTAAATAAATTTATTTAATTTAACAATTTAACTTTGAACTAGGCCACTCCCTCTAGCTGTTTAGCTGCATACCCTACGCACCTATTCTCATACTTTAACAGATAAATGTTCAATCCAAGTACGTTGTCACGCCCCAAGCATTTACAAAAGACAATATACGAGTAATTATATTAGTTAACAAAAGGAAGTAAATACATCCGAATCCAAGATCTTACAGTTTAAGGTTTGGAACAGCCCAACATTATTAACTAATACAACCTGATTTTAATATCGAGTCCTCACACAAAACGATCACTAATCTACCTGAGCTCAAACATACGAATCGGCATCACAAGTCTTACGCGCTGTCTGCTTGAATCTAACCATATCTGCTAGCTGAAATATCAGGGTAAGCAAGTAGTGAGCCAAATGCTCAGCAAGCGCTATAATATACATAAACAAGAATAAAACATTAATAATGGAATTGAAAGATTCAACAGTATTGTATCAAGAGATAAACTTTCAGGATGATGGCATCTTTTATTGTAATAAAACCATTCAAAACCATTTCCTTATCAAAAACCATTTTATGACGCTACGGATTACAGCCGGTGATCAGCCGCGAAGTAATCCCAAACCTCGCTGGGTTCTAGAACATTAATGGGATCCCTAGGCAACTTTTAAGCCTACAAATTAAGAGCGGAAAGGACTTGCGTCTCAGTCCAAATCCACTATCTAAAGAAAATATTTGTGCCCCTTTGGGACTGGAAATCCAAATTTTAACTTTTTATTTAAAAAACTGATGCCAAGTGACAGTTAGTTTCTTAAACAGTGAGCATCTTTATCAAGGGAATTACAAGGTTTCTATTCACAAGGAATTTGACAATGAGATTTAGCAGGGTTATCGGATAGTATGAAGGAATTAAGTCAAACTAGGTTCAAGGTAATGGTTCCAGATAAGACATAGGTATTGAAATATAAAGAAAATGAGCATCAGTTCAAAGTATAATAGGGTATCATGTTTTAGGGGTAAGAATATGGTTATCAAGAAATCATGAACGAATTTTAAGGGATAGGTGACTTTTAGGTATCAAGATAAGGTTACTGAGTATAACTTACACATGGTTCCACATCATAATTACTTGGTATATTAGCATGGTATGACTTTTGAATTACTTGCATAGAAATCTCCATGCAAAGTTAAACTACTTGCAATGGATACATGACCGTTCATGGCATTTGCATATAATACGAAAGATAGATTTGAAACCACTTGGATCATATATATCAAGGTGAATTAGAATACTCGCATCATATATAAAAACTGGGCTTACACTATCTTGCAGTATAAACAAAAAGGTAGGTTGAAACACTTGCCTTGAGAAAGGCTTAACTTGACTGGCAGGTGGGAGCAACTGGAGCTTCACTCAACTTTAATTGCAAGTTTACCCTCATCTCGAGAGCCTACACAAAATAATAATATCCTCATTATAATATATACTCACTAACTCAACCTAATTATAAACCAAAATTACGCACATTGGCACTTAGTCCTATATACACATAAACGCTTATAATTACCTTATGAGCATAATAGTTCACATAACCACTCATGTTCACATAGCACATTTAAGTACATAATAATATATCCATACACACTATATTGCATCGCTAGGCTTGGATGATCTCACCCCACTTACTCAAGTCACTTAGTTATGCTAAACTAGCCAAAACTCTTAATATCATCCTCATAACTCGAAGTGCCTTTTCTAAACCATCAAGTTCTTATAGACCCTGACTTAGGCCTTAAACTCTACTGACCTCATACTATCTTACAACTATGGTGGTCAACCTAGGCCTCACTCATAAGTTCCCTAAAACTAATGGTTAAGTGATTTTGCTCATTATAGTGATTTCAGGGTGACACCAATGGGTTTATGAGTACAATTGACACCCTTACACTTCAAGTTTACCTCTCAAACTTCTATACTAGATTCTTCTGACCATAAGGCAACTCTCAAACTTGGTGTAGCTCGAGGGCCTAGCTTGAGCCTACCCGGACCTAAGCTTAAAGTCCAATGTTCCCCTGCTTTCTGGACATAAAAGTGTCCTGATTTGCACTAACTTATGACACATGATTATAACTCAATTCCTATGAACTGTGGCTGGAAAAACTCCTATGACACTCCCTCTAACTAGGGCTAACCAAGGCCTAGTGAGAGCCTATCCATGACATGGTCAAAACTCCTCATTTCTAAGTTACAACAAAACTGTCCCCTGCTTGACAAATTCTAAATTTTGGTATGTGCACCTCACTAAATGGTTGGTTTTCTCTTATTTGTGACTTCTAGACTCAATTATACCAAAATTAATAACTCCCTGTGGCTTGGGCCTAACAATTCCTAAGGAATGCCCATTCAAAATCAACACAAAACTCACATGCAAATATGGAAAAATTTTCAGGATTCTATCCTGGCTTTTCCACCTTAACTCCCATTTAAAACCACGAATTAAATCTCAACCAAGGAAAATTTACTACTATAAGACTCTAAACTAAGGCCTCAACCAATAATGGAGATCATCCATGCCCTATAGTACCAACATGAAAAATAAAACTTAACATGCAACTCAAGATGATCACTAAATCAAGTTCGACTAAACAAGAGGGTTATTAGCTCATAAATTCGACTTAAAATACTTAACTACTTCAAAAAATCATGCACACTACCTTTTAACAACTAAGATCAAGCATAATATCAAGGAAACAATTCGTTTTAAGCAAATATAAGGTCGAATTTAACACAAACTAAGCATGCATGTACATTTTCGAAAAGAAGAGCATATATAACATGATTATACTTGAAAATAATGCCCTATCTCTAACATGCAAAGTAGAATATGACTTTACAACTGAAGATCAGTAGCATGAAAAGGTTTTAAAAGAGTTTTATTCATGGAAACACTTAGTTTATGCACATAAAAAGTATATCTCATAGAGAACTCTTTAATCCACATGAATTAATAGTTTCTCTTTGGAGATCACATAAAATCAAGACATGCAAGCATTAAACTTCATCTCCTAAGCATGGAACTTCTTGTAAAATGTATATTATATGAATGGGTAATGGAATTACACTAGAATGGCAAGGATTTGATGAAGAAAAATTGAAGGGAATGGGGGAAGGAGCTTCGGCCGAATGAAGAAAAAGAGAGGGGGAGGAGAGAAAATTTGAGAGTAAAAATGATGAGCTTGAGTGGAGTGTGGTTTTGGGTTAACTCCTCTCTTTATGGTTCATCATGCACTAATTCAATAGTGGAATTTGGAATGTACTAAAGTGCCCTTCTCCAATAACCAAGCAAAAGTACATGCAAGGCTAGTTTAGTCTTCTGGTGGATAGAAGAAGGTTAGTGGGGTATGAATTGTTGTGTATGCCCTTTTAAATTTAATTGGAGGGTATTTGCATGCATGGACAACTAAGTAATTTGCAATTTAAAAATCAACTAATTTATATAAAACAATTTTTATAAATATAAATGCACCTCCATAAATCATAAAATAAATATCATAAAATAGACTATGATTTTAGAAATTTAATGATATAAAATTTGAAAATTTATTGTAAAAGATTTTTAAAATCGATTTTTCATATAAAATGAAGTACTTTTGATTATCATTTAAAAAATACTGTAATAACCCCAATTTTTGGAAATTTTTGAAACCCTTATGAATAGTGTTTTTGCTGAATGAGAAAACTGTTCATGCCACGCTATGTAGGGGTTCTGTTATTGATCTTATGGGATATTATTAGTACTCTATGTGGTATATAAGTGTATGTAAAGATCGTCAGAATCCAATTCTGAACACTTTGATTTTTCCCGGAAATCCACTAGATACAGAGAGAATTGAGTATAAGGTAACAGGATAAAAAGGATGTAAATTAAAGGATTATAAGAGAGGATCATAAAAGGAATACAATATATTGAGAAAGGTTAAGGGAACCTAAGTAATAAGATCCCGGGTATGATCCCTCAAACGATAAACGAGAACGAAAGATAAGCGAACCGTAAAACAAATAAGTGACCAAGAGACAAGCTTGTACAAGAAGCCAGGGATTGTGACATCATCAAACCACAAGGTGTGGACAAGTGGGAGCATTATGACATGTGCAAGGTGACATAGGCATGACAAGAAAGGAAGGAGATGTGGTGACTTTTTAACCACACAAAATCAAGGGCAACTAGGTAATTTACTAAATCAAACACAAAAACCAAGCCAACCAAGCCAAGCAAAATCATTTTCATCAAAAATCAAAAAGAAACCAAGGCATGGTTCATCATGCTCTCGGCTTTTACTATTGCAAATGGGCAAAAATTTCAAAAATTCAAGATCCAAGCTTCCTAAATTGGTGAGTAAATTCCCTAATCATCTTCATGCTTAGTTAGGGCTATATCATGAGTTTAAGCCATTAATTCCTTCTCAATCTTCTTCATTTAATCAAAGAAGAAGACTATGAATAGTGTTTTCAAGTTTTTAACTTGAAGTTTTTCTTGTTTTTCTTGAAGATCCAAGCTTTCCTAAGACTTCTCAAAGCTTCTTAAGGCTTCCTAGCTCCTCCCACCACTTCAAGGAAGGTATACCATCTCCAAACCCTAGATCCCTATGTATTATAAGATGATTTTAATTATTAGGATGATATTGTAGCTTGTTGTTGTGATTTAGGGTTTGGGATTTGGAACGGTAGTGAAATGGAATGGTAAATGTTGTGGTTTTGATTAAAAGAACTTAAGTATGATTAAAGTTAAGCTTAGGCATAAGTATGAATGATTAAATTGAATTGGTTGGGGTTGTTATGATGTGATAAGGATGGATGTTGGTTGTATGTTGGATTTGAGGTTGGTTTGTGGTTGGTTTTGAATGGCTTAAAATTGGGAAATCGCGTAAACATAGCCGTCGTAACGTCCGATTTTCTTTGGACTGTTTTTGTGCATAGCATTAGGACCCGAGAACCCCCTGCTAGATTATGACCACTGCCATTTTTAGATAGCTCATGTTACGAGCTTCGTTTTGATATGTAGTTCGTTCGATTCCGATGCACGGTTTAGGAGAAACGACCGTTTCAAGTAACGGCATTTCGCGAACGAAACTTTTTCCCTCGCCTTACTTCGAAACATAGGTTAAAGACCAAAAAGGGTTAATTAATGTATGAAACATTTATGGTAAGTGTGTTAGGCAGTTGGTAAGACACTCGCGAAGGAATCGCTTTAAAACTCGTAAAGGTTAAATTATTAAAAATGGTGGAGCCGAGGATACCCGAGTGACTTAAGCAAATCAGTGAGCGCAAAACAAGCGTTAGAGTCTAAGTTAGTTAAAGTATAGATTTACAAGTGATTTTGGTTTAATTCCAACTTACTTGTTGTTTATAGGTTACCAGACTCGTCCCGAGCCTTTTATCACCCCAAGTCGCTCAGGCAAGTATTCTATCCGTTATACTGTTGTTGTGATGTATACATTTGTATATGCATGATCTTGCGATAAATGCATATTGGTTAATTAGCAAATGTTGCGATATATTGAAGCATGCTGATATGGTATATATATATGCATGCCTGTCTCATATTCTTGAGTTATATATCTGTTGGTTCAGTTGATAATACCTATGCTAGAGGATAGCGGTAACTTGCATATACCCTTAGTATAGGGACCCAAAGGTGAAAATATTTTCTAAAACCGGGAGTCGAGGATCCCGAGTAGATTTTGTATATATGGATATGGATATATATATATGTTTATATATATATATATGGTTATAGTTTTCCAAACTATTAATCGAATAAGGTTTATTCGATAACTTTAACTTTATTTTATTATTGAATATTATTTCGAATATAATTCGAAGGCGTATGACTCCTTTTATTTATTTATTTGAATATTATTTGAATATTCATTCGAGGACTTATGACTGCTTTTATTTTATTAATGAATATTATTTTGAATATTCATTCGAGGGCTTATGACCCTTTTATTTATTTATCTGAATATTATTTTGAATATTCATTCGAGGGCTTATGACCCTTCTATTTATTTATCTGAATATTATTTTGAATATTCATTCGAGGGCTTATGACCCTTTTATTTATTTATCTGAATATTATTTGAATATTCATTCGAGGGCTTATGACTCAGTTTATATTATTTATTGAATATTTTTGAATATTCATTTGAGGATCTATGACTCCGATTAATTGCTGAGATATATTCTTTATTTTATTAAAGAATAAGGTGTAAATAATCAAACTTATTTTCGATTATTCAAATAAAGATAGTACTTTTATATAAGTATATCTTTGGTTATTTAATATCCATTTCAAGTATAAGTTTTAATACTTCTACTTCGATTATTTTTATAAGGATTATCTTTATGAGAATATTATTTAAATAATAATATTCAGGCATTTTTCTAAATATACTGAGGACTGATTTACTTCATTAAATCAGCTTTACTCCAAACACTCTTTAAAGTGTTTTCGAGTCTTCAAAATGATTTTTAAAAGTTAGAGCGGATCCCAAAACTCATTTTTATATTTAAGATCTTCCTTTTTAAGGGGATTTAAATACTCGCTCAAAACCTGGGGAATCCGGCTCTGTGGTGTATTTTATATTCGCAACAAGGTTGCTGTTTTGATAAATGAATTGATTACTTACCCAATATTCGGGAAGTAAAATTCTTGGAACAAGTTAATCCATTAACAGGCATCGCCTGGGAAATATCGGTGAGTTTTCCTTTCCAACTAGATACGACTTCTTGGTGAAGCCGTATCAACAAGTTTCTACTTGGGGAAAGGGGGAACGAGCTTTACGTTTCAGAGTCATGGATTTCATCTGAACTAGGAGTGGCATAAGTGGCCGAGTAGCGCCGGCCCAGCCTTATTATATTGGCCCAAATGGCCTGGAAGTTCCGCTAAGGCGGTCCATTCCTTAGGAGTTCAGTGTTCGGTTGACAAGTAAATCCGACAGGTTCTCCTCTACATGTAGAAAATGGTGGGGTTGCACTACTACGACTGATCATCGTAAGTGGTCTTCCTGGCGCGGCAAACTCCCGTAATGAGTTCATCATCCAATTGGATATTTCTGCAACACTACCCAGAGCATTTCGATAGAAAGGCTACGGTTGGGCGATTGTTGAGTGTTGGCAGGGTCAAGTTTTCAAAATGATGTTTGCATCAAATGAAGTATCTCGTAACTTCATTTTATTTTGATGATATTTTAAAGATTTAATCTATTCAAATCTTGCCTTGTAGTCTCATCTATGTGATGAACTGTTGAAAGCTCATTATACTAGCTTCATAAATGATATAAGTATAGTGAAGTATTTGGTAACTTCATCCCTTGTTTCTACTTATATCTAGTAAGTAATTACCTTACTCGTGATAAAAGATTCTAGTAAGTATCCATTTAGATACTATATTATTGGTATCACTACATATTATCTTGCGAGCTGTAAGGCTCACTCTTGCTTTATTTCTTCATCACACAACAATAGTTAGGAAAGATGGCCAGACTCCAGCAGACCCAGCGCAAGCGCGTGGGAAGCATCCCGCGTCTTCCTGATGATGTTGTGGCTGCTATAGCTGCAGAGGTAGATCTATTGGTAGATCAGGCATTCTATTTTTGAGAATCAAATTATGTATAATTATAACTTGTGGCAGATAATGGCAATTAACTGTAAATTTATCAAGTAATCATTTTGGGTTGTAATAACTTTTAAATTGTGGATTCAAAGACTTGTACTTATTTAAATTTCATCTCTGAGACTATAACGGGTTGTGGTGTGTGTTAGTGTGGGGTCACAGCATAAGGTTATTATTACTAATTAAGTGAAGTGATATTGTGGAAAGAAAGACCGTGACGACCCGGATCCCCGACCCCGGATCTGGGGGTGTTACAGAAATGGTATCAGAGCTAAGTGTTATAAACCTCAGAGTTGATGGGACGTTAAGATAATAAGTTCACTAAGATAATAAGAACTCTTGCCAAGTTCATAGTCGGACTACCTAATGTAGTACTGACAGTTAAAACCCTTATGGGAACCCTTATAAATGTAGCGATAGAAGCGTAGTTCGTTATCGTATAGAGTAGCGGGACTCCGAACCCTGAGGTTGAGGAGCAACAGCGCGATGATGTTTTATTACTAATTGGAGATCGGATTGTGGATCCGATAGAGTGTCCTAATGCAGGACCGGATGATGTTGATATTGAGGATGTAGCGGTTGAGGATGTTGTCCTAGAAGGGATAGTTGCTGAGAAGGATCCCATGGAGGATCCTGACAAGAATGAATAAAGGACCACTGATGAATTGATGACCATGGTTAGGTCGACTACCAGAGGTAGGATTGGTCGGTCACTACCAGAGGTTCGTTCAAGTTTGTAAAGACAGTAGCCCCTTTAACGCGGCTTACTCATAAGACTGAGAAGTTCGAATAGGCAGAGAAATGCGAGAACAGCTTTTAAGAACTGAAGCAAAGGTTGGTGACGGCCCCTATGTTGGCGTTGCCGGAGGGAAAAAGGAGATTTTGTGATTTGTAAGTGACGCTTCGCATAAGGAATTAGGGTGCTTCTTATATAGCACAGCAAGATAATCGCGTCTGCGTCAAGACAATTAAGGGAATTTAAAATTCGATATCCCCACCCATGAGCTTGGGCTCGTGGCAATAGTTTTGCCCTAAAGATTTGAGGCACTACTTGTATGGAGAGAAGTGTGAGATTCACAAACCATAGGAGCTCTAGTACATTCTTACGTAGAAAGAGCTCAACATACGCCAGAGGAGGCGGTTAGAGCTAATCAAGAATTATGATTGGGAGATTCTTTATCCTTCGGGGAAAGCCAATATGGTGGCTGATGCCCTTAGTAAAAAGGAGAGACTCAAGATGATAATGTCTTTTGGAGAGTTTATAAGAGATTTTGAGAAAATGGAAATAGTAGTGAAGGTAACCGGAGCCGGTACCAAAAAGCTGTTTGAGATAGCAATACAACCCGAATTATTGGAAAAGAACATATTGTGCCAGTAAAAGTGATGAATGAAGGCAGAGAGCCAACAAATAGATATGAGATTAATACCGAGAGAGATGATAAGGGAATAATGAGGTATTCCTATAGAATTTGGGTTCCAAATGTTTAAGAGCTTAAAGATGAAATCTTAGATGAAAGCTAGTTTGAGGAATAAGAGTTAGAGCAAACCCTGAACGTGATAGTCAGGGAGGTTGCCACCAAGACAAAAGGAACCCATAACATGATGAAGTGGAAAATGAGGATTTAAATTATGTAAGATGACCCCAATTATGGGGAGTAGGAAGAAATATTTAGACTGAGGAATCAAAAGTCGAGTAAGGAAAGGAGACCCGAGATGGTACCCCTATACGGCAATTCATGGACCTGTCTAAAGAGAACTTAGACTATTATCCCCAACCACCACCCTGAGGAGACAGTGCGGTGGGAAATTCTTTCATGACCTTTAAGTCGCTAAGCTCTCAGAGTTCCAAGGAACAAGCTGACCCAGTCGAGGCAAGAGCCTGGCTAAAGGAAATAGATGAATCATTTGAGACTCTAAATGATTGACGAACCACAAAAGACTGTTTTATCACTTACCCTCCTAAGAGAGAGACCACCCGCTGGTGAAAGGCCAAGGAAGACACGGAGCAAGAGATTATAATAAACTGATTTAAGTTCAGTCAATTGTTTTCAGGAAAGTACTTCCCAAGGTTATGGAGATAGTGTAAAAGCTTAAGAGCCAGAACAAAGGCAGACGAGTATGATGAATTATGAATCTAAGTTGTAAAAGTTATCAAGATTCATTCTGAAGACACGAATCCAGAATGACGGGATGTTTGAAATCAATGCTTATGTTGTGTTGGTTCATGAAATAACGATAAGAGAAAGGACTATAAAGGCAAGAGAGTTTGAGGAATGATAATGGAGTTGGGTATGAGGAAACCCTAAAGACTCGTAGAAATAGAAATAGAAAAGTATGTAATCGTCCGGATGAGAGTGATTCACCATGAGTTAAATTGATGGTTGAAGGTATAAGAGATACATATATTTTATCCCCTGTAAGTTGGGAAGATTCGAGGAAACCTTGAGATAATTCGAAGGATAAATAATGAGACGCGGATAGACTGAGGAGACAAGAAAGTAAGAAATTAAGAAAATTGGATGAAGGAAGTGACCTTCAAGAAGGTAAAGTGTGAGACCAGTGGCATGATACCCAGAAAGGGAGACGCCAGATATGAAAGATATCCCAACATTGAGATGACTGTTGAGATAAACAACAAAAGTAAATAAGGAATTATTAAGAAGAAGTTCACGTTAAACATGACCAATATCTTCCAGAACATCCATGTTATCATTACCAAATCAGGAAAGAAAAGCAGATGACCATTGTTATCTTTTGGAGGCCATATGGATTGACCTCAATTTGAATAAGGATGCTATTATGAAGTTAGGTATAGACTATCGAGGTGGGAATGATGAATAAGATAATCTATCAAGGATATATGACTTGATTTATCCATGGAAGGATGCAGGTACCTTTTAAAGGTGGAATTAAGGATAGAACATTGGTAACTTAAAATGAATCCTAGGGGAATGCATACAGGTTGGCATTTCACCCTTAATAGGGATAGTATGAGTTTTGACAGTATGAATTGGAAAATATTAAGGTAATGATGACCTTTAAGTATCAGTGGAGAAATTTTTTCAGAAACATATAGATAATGGTTCTTGTATTAGTAAAGGGTATGTTGATATGCCCTGTATCTAGGGAATACAGGAGGAACGAATCAAGGATAACCTTAGAGGTTTTACAAGGAGAAAGGTAATATTCAAAATTCTCAAGAATAGAAATGTTGATAAAGGAAATATGACGTAATTATAATGTTGCCAAGTGGGGCACGTGTTAAACCACGAGAAAGTATGGATCGAACCAGTAAAGGTCGAAATTGTTCAGGGCAATTAGGACCTAAGATAAAAGATGTTCTAAGTATGATTGAGAGTCAGTCATGACAAGTGATTAGCCTCTAAAGACTGAGGCAATAACTTATGGAAAAATGGTGATATTTTTTTTCCCATCTGATTTTAAGGAAAACATCTTCGCTCAAGCAGTGATCGGAAATAAGGTAGAAAATTTATTTGGAGGTGATTAAAATGATATTGACTGTAAGGAAATTTTACTATCAGGAAAGGCCAAAGAGGTGGCCGACACTTTAAAGGTAAGAGGATAATTATAGGCGCTTGTGCCAAAGGAATGCAGTGATGATGGTTACAGCTATGAAGGTTGTATTATGGTTTGGAAGATTGACATTCCTTCTGATGACTGTGCAATACCCAACCGTAATAGTAGTTGGTAAAGGTTTAATTCGTGTAATCTCCATGAGCGGGCTATCTATCTTAGAAGGTCCTATCTTGAGAATAATCCAGGACCATGTTTCAAAAAGGACTAGATGAACCCTTGAGTTAATTCTTCTATTTAGGGCGTATGATTAAGAATGGTATTAACCTGCTATCGTTGCTTTGATTGAAACTCTTCTGCACTTTTATCTGCTTCATGTCATGAAGGTACGTCAGAGTTTGGAGTGTTCTTCATGAATTGTGATTGATGGTTATTATGTTACCTCCTTAGAAGAATTCGATACGATATGTATGGACTCCGTATAGTTAGCTATTAAGACTTCAAGGAAAATGAATGACTACAGTAGGTCAGTGGTGGACCATAGTAAGGCAGCAATGATTCTGCGAGTAATGAGCTGATTACAACCGTGAGAGTTGTATTATAATGGTTGTTGAGATTGAGTATCACTAATCGGGTCGTGGTAGTGTATAAGTTATCATTGATAGACTAATTAAGTAGAGTGTCTACCTATTAAATATTTATTCTTTCTTATCAATAGAGAGTCGTATTATTATACGAGGAAGGTTGCGGTGCAAGCATAGAATTCAAGTAACGATGATGTCTAGAATGAGATCCCAGATTCGATTTTCGATGTCGAGGGAGTTTCAAAGGTAATTGTGTATAAGCTCGAGGAAGGGCATGGGTCCATAGAATGATGGACGGGATAGCGAAAATATTTAGGCACGTGAAATGCGATGCTATAATACTTGATGTTGATATAAATACATATATGTTTTGTTCTTCTATGACAAACCTCTATAGTTCAGAGGTAGATCCCAAGCCAGATATTTTATGGCAATAAAATTTTTTTTATGAATATACAATTCTCTTCAATTCGTTCTTTTCTCTTCTTTTCATTTCATGTAAGCTGAGAAGAACAACCCTTCCAGAAGGGGAGGTATTGCCGAATGACTATCTATCTGTGTGATAGAAGCCGAGTAGGATACCAGCTATTGTTTAATTGCTTGTCAAGTACTAAAGGCTGGCCACCTTCTGTACTAACTATGCGATATAATAAGTGTTCATGATCATAGTGATCTCTCAACAAATTCCTTTACTTCTATTTGATTGATCAAATTTTGGAAAATAGAAACAACTGAAAAAGGAGTAATAAAATTGTGATAGTATTCGGGATGGGAACACATTCGTGATACTAAGGTTGACGTGGTTATTAAAAGGTTAAAGAACGCTAACGAGCAAAAGTATAACCAGTATAATATTAGAAACGGAAGGTGATAGCGATTACGAACTGGAAAAGAATGGGTATTGAGAAGCAAAAGCTATAATGATTAGAAGCTATGATGAGAGTCTGTGTAATAGACTTGAAAGAATTTGGAATGATCACTTAACGCGGATTAAGCTATCTTACGACAATAGATCATATGTCATTATCGAGATGTCGCCTTATGAGATCCTTGAGGGAAGACAATGTCAATCTCCCTTATGTTAGGATGAAGTTGTAGAGCGCAAGATGCTCAGACCAGTAGTGGTCCAAAGGACCAAGGATATAATAGATCTAATCAGAGGATGGCTGGTAGTAGCCCAAGATGGACATGATAAGTATGTTGATTTGACATGAAAGGATAAAGAGTACGAAATAGGGGACCTAGTAATGTTATAGGTATCCCTTGGAAAGGATTGATGAGATTCGGAAAGAAAGGAAAGCTAAGTCTACAATTTGTTGGACCCTTGGATATATTAAGACGTTTGGGAAGTTAGCATATGAGCTAGCCCTAACCCCGAACATGTAGCAGGTCGTAACGTGTTCCACGTATTAATGTTAAGGAAGTGTAATTCAGATGCCAGACAAATAGGGGCATATGAGCGCATAGACATGCAACCAGACGTAACCTATATGGAGCAACCAGGAAGGGTTATAGAGTGAAAAGGAACGAGTGCTTAGGAGAAGGGTTATCAAACTAGTAAGAGTTTGATGGTAGAACCACAATGTGGGAAAATTGACTTGAGAGTTAGAAAGTGCAATACTAAGAAAGTATCCCTATTTATTTCTATCTGATTTCGGGACGGAATCCTTTTAAGGAGGGGAGACTGTAATAACCCCAATTTTTGGAAATTTTTGAAACACTTATGAATAGTGTTTTTGCTGAATGAGAAAACTGTTCATGCCACGCTATGTAGGGATTCTGTTATTGATCTTATGGGATATTATTAGTACTCTATGTGGTATATAAGTGTATGTAAAGATCGTCAGAATCCAATTCTGAACACTTTGATTTTTCCCGGAAATCCACTAGATACGGAGAGAATTGAGTATAAGGTAACAGGATAAAAAGGATTTAAATTAAAGGATTATAAGAGAGGATCATAAAAGGAATACAATATATTGAGAAAGGTTAAGGGAACCTAAGTAATAGATCCCGGGTATGATCCCTCAAACGATAAACGAGAACGAAAGATAAGCGAACCGTAAAACAATAAGTGACCAAGAGACAAGCTTGTACAAGAAGCCAGGGATTGTGACATCATCAAACCACAAGGTGTGGACAAGTGGGAGCATTATGACATGTGCAAGGTGACATAGGCATGACAAGAAAGGAAGGAGATGTGGTGACTTTTTAACCACACAAAATCAAGGGCAACTAGGTAATTTACTAAATCAAACACAAAAACCAAGCCAACCAAGCCAAGCAAAATCATTTTCATCAAAAATCAAAAAGAAACCAAGGCATGGTTCATCATGCTCTCGGCTTTTACTATTGCAAATGGGCAAAAATTTCAAAAATTCAAGATCCAAGCTTCCTAAATTGGTGAGTAAATTCCCTAATCATCTTCATGCTTAGTTAGGGCTATATCATGAGTTTAAGCCATTAATTCCTTCTCAATATTCTTCATTTAATCAAAGAAGAAGACTATGAATAGTGTTTTCAAGTTTTTAACTTGAAGTTTTTCTTGTTTTTCTTGAAGATCCAAGCTTTCCTAAGACTTCTCAAAGCTTCTTAAGGCTTCCTAGCTCCTCCCACCACTTCAAGGAAGGTATACCATCTCCAAACCCTAGATCCCTATGTATTATAAGATGATTTTAATTAGTAGGATGATATTGTAGCTTGTTGTTGTGATTTAGTGTTTGGGATTTGGAACGGTAGTGAAATGGAATGGTAAATGTTGTGGTTTTGATTAAAAGAACTTAAGTATGATTAAAGTTAAGCTTAGGCATAAGTATGAATGATTAAATTGAATTGGTTGGGGTTGTTATGATGTGATAAGGATGGATGTTGGTTGTATGTTGGATTTGAGGTTGGTTTGTGGTTGGTTTTGAATGGCTTAAAATTGGGAAATCGCGTAAACATAGCCGTCGTAACGTCCGATTTTCTTTGGACTGTTTTTGTGCATAGCATTAGGACCCGAGAACCCCCTGCTAGATTATGACCACTGCCATTTTTAGATAGCTCATGTTACGAGCTTCGTTTTGATATGTAGTTCGTTCGATTCCGATGCACGGTTTAGGAGAAACGACCGTTTCAAGTAACGGCATTTCGCGAACGAAACTTTTTCCCTCGCCTTACTTCGAAACATAGGTTAAAGACCAAAAAGGGTTAATTAATGTATGAAACATTTATGGTAAGTGTGTTAGGCAGTTGGTAAGACACTCGCGAAGGAATCGCTTTAAAACTCGTAAAGGTTAAATTATTAAAAATGGTGGAGCCGAGGATACCCGAGTGACTTAAGCAAATCAGTGAGCGCAAAACAAGCGTTAGAGTCTAAGTTAGTTAAAGTATAGATTTACAAGTGATTTTGGTTTAATTCCAACTTACTTGTTGTTTATAGGTTACCAGACTCGTCCCGAGCCTTTTATCACCCCAAGTCGCTCAGGCAAGTATTCTATCCGTTATACTGTTGTTGTGATGTATACATTTGTATATGCATGATCTTGCGATAAATGCATATTGGTTAATTAGCAAATGTTGCGATATATTGAAGCATGCTGATATGGTATATATATATGCATGCCTGTCTCATATTCTTGAGTTATATATCTGTTGGTTCAGTTGATAATACCTATGCTAGAGGATAGCGGTAACTTGCATATACCCTTAGTATAGGGACCCAAAGGTGAAAATATTTTCTAAAACCGGGAGTCGAGGATCCCGAGTAGATTTTGTATATATGGATATGGATATATATATATGTTTATATATATATATATGGTTATAGTTTTCCAAACTATTAATCGAATAAGGTTTATTCGATAACTTTAACTTTATTTTATTATTGAATATTATTTCGAATATAATTCGAAGGCGTATGACTCCTTTTATTTATTTATTCGAATATTATTTGAATATTCATTCGAGGACTTATGACTGCTTTTATTTTATTAATGAATATTATTTTGAATATTCATTCGAGGGCTTATGACCCTTTTATTTATTTATCTGAATATTATTTGAATATTCATTCGAGGGCTTATGACCCTTTTATTTATTTATCTGAATATTATTTTGAATATTCATTCGAGGGCTTATGACCCTTTTATTATTTATCTGAATATTATTTGAATATTCATATCGAGGGCTTATGACTCAGTTTATATTATTATTGAATATTTTGAATATTCATTTGAGGATCTATGACTCCGGATTAATTGCTGAGATATATTCTTTATTTTATTAAAGAATAAGGTGTAAATAATCAAACTTATTTTCGATTATTCAAATAAAGATAGTACTTTTATATAAGTATATCTTTGGTTATTTAATATCCATTTCAGTATAAGTTTTAATACTTCTACTTCGATTATTTTTATAAGGATTATCTTTATGAGAATATTATTTAAATAATAATATTCAGGCATTTTTCTAAATATACTGAGGACTGATTTACTTCATTAAATCAGCTTTACTCCAAACACTCTTTAAAGTGTTTTCGAGTCTTCAAAATGATTTTTTAAAAGTTAGAGCGGATCCCAAAACTCATTTTTATATTTAAGATCTTCCTTTTTAAGGGATTTTAAATACTCCTCAAACCTGGGGAATCCGGCTCTGTGGTGTATTTTATATTCGCAACAAGGTTGCTGTTTTGATAAATGAATTGATTACTTACCCAATATTCGGGAAGTAAAAATTCTGGAACAAGTTAATCCATTAACATGCATCGCCTGGGAAATATCGGTGAGTTTTCCTTTCCAACTAGATACGACTTCTTGGTGAAGCGTATCAACAAGTTTCTACTTGGGGAAAGGGGGAACGAGCTTTACGTTTCAGAGTCATG
Organism: Apium graveolens; assembly: GCF_009905375.1. Classification (NCBI taxonomy): domain Eukaryota; kingdom Viridiplantae; phylum Streptophyta; class Magnoliopsida; order Apiales; family Apiaceae; genus Apium; species Apium graveolens. Next base: position 148,849,847 of record NC_133647.1, read on the forward strand.
GATTTCATCTGAACTAGGAGTGGCAATAAGTGGCCGAGTAGCGCCGGCCCAGCCTATTATATTGGCCCAAATGGCCTGGAAGTTCCGCTAAGGCGGTCCATTCCTTAGGAGTTCAAGTGTTCGGTTGACAAGTAAAGCCGACAGGTTCTCCTCTACATGTAGAAAATGGTGGGGTTGCACTACTACGACTGATCATCGTAAGTGGTCTTCCTGGCGCGGGTAAACTCCGTAATGAGTTCATCATCCAATTGGATATTTCTGCAACACTACCCAGAGCATTTCGATAGAAAGGCTACGGTGGGCGATTGTTGAGTGTTGGCAGGGTCAAGTTTTCAAAATGATGTTTGCATCAATGAAGTATCTCGTAACTTCATTTTATTTGATGATATTTTAAAGATTTAATCTATTCAAATCTTGTCTTGTAGTCTCATCTATGTGATGAACTGTTGAAAGCTCATTATACTTTGAACAGTGGTAGTTCAAGTAGCTTTATAAATGATATAAGTATAGTGAAGTATTTGGTAACTTCATCCCTTGTTTCTACTTATATCTAGTAAGTAATTATCTTACTCGTGATAAAAGATTCTAGTAAGTATCCATTTAGATACTTATATTATTGTTATCACTACATATTATCTTGCAAGCTGTAAGGCTCACTCTTGCTTTATTTCTTCATCACACAACAACAGTTAGGAAACATGGCCAGACTCCAGCAGACCCAGCGCAAGCGCGTGGGAAGCATCCCGCGTCTTCCCGATGATGTTGTGGTTGCTATAGCTGCAGAGGTAGATCTATTGGTAGATCAGGCATTCTATTTTTGAGAATCAAATTATGTATAATTATAACTTGTGGCAGATAATGGCAATTAACTGTAAATTTATCAAGTAATCATTTTGGGTTGTAATAACTTTTAAATTGTGGATTCAAAGACTTGTACTTATTTAAATTTCATCTCTGAGACTATAACGGGTTGTGGGTGTGTTAGTGTGGGGTCACAGCATAAGGTTATATTATTAATTAAGTAAAGTGATATTGTGGAAAGAAAGACCGTGACGACCCGGATCCCCGACCCCGGATCTGGGGGTGTTACACGATGCATATGCAATAACCTTGACGTGCTGCATAAAAATACAACTTATTCCCTTATGAGAAGCATCACTGTAGATTACAAAATTTCCTTGATCATCTGGAAGTGACAAAACAGGTGTCATGATCAATCTCTTTTTAGTTCTTGAAAACTTTCTTCACACTTCTCGTTCCATATAAACTTCTCATTTATCCTGGTACGCTTTGTCAAAGGCGTCACAATCTTTGAGAAATCCTAAACAAATCGTCGATAATATCCCGCTAATCCCAAAACACTTTTCAATTCTATTGGTGTTTTTGGCCTTTCCCAATTTTTTAATAGCTTCAATCTTTGCCGGGTCCACTTTGATCCATTTTATTACTTACTATGTGCCCTAAGAACTGAACTTTCTGTAGCAAAAAAAAATCACACTTTGAGAATTTAGCATACAACTCCTCTCTTCTTAAAATTTCCAAAGATATCCTTAAATGCTCTGGATAGTCTTCTACTGACTTCGAGTAAATCAAAATATCATCTATAAACACAATGACAAACTTATCCAAATATTCCTTGAAAATTCTATTCATCAAGTCCATAAATGTAATATTCGGGAAAATTATGTGAATATTATATATTAAATAAATAAATATTATGTGTTTTATAAATTTAAAGTGATTATTGTCATGATATTAGATGTTATAGTTGTTATGTGTGTTTCCGTGCGGGCCAGAAAATTTTTCGATTGAATAATAAGTGTTAAAACTGCAATTATATGAATCTATTACAATCGGGACGTGTATTTATTAGCGTCTTTATTAAAGTACTCGTTTTATTTCATTTTAGGCGCGTTTGAATGTATTTTAGGTGTTTTCGGGTTTTTCTAGTAATTTAGGGATCGTTTCTGTATTTCAAAAATCAGTGGATTGGGACCCCACCGGGACATCAAACCCCGCAAAATCTGTTTTTGTATTTTTATAAAATTATTCATATTTCAAATACCCTTTATTTTTGTATTTTTGAATTATTCATAATTTTTTGGAGAATTTTGACATTAATTTTGTATTTTATCATTTTAAAATTATTCCCTATAATTATTATTTTGGAACCCTAATTATTAATTAGGGGATAAAAATACCCTTAATTATTGTATGATATAATTTCTGTAAAAATATAAATACCAGCCATTTATTTATTTATTCATTATTTTTATAAAATTTTCAGAAAAAAATCATAAAACCAAGAACAGTTTTGGGGGTGAAAATTTCTGCAGCAACTTCAATCATGATTTTTGATCGATTCTGGAAACCAAATCAGACGTTCTCGTAGTCATAATCTTACTCTCGATGAGAGCTTTCTATTGGTATCAATATCTTGATCTGAGGTGTAGTAAATCGAAAAATCAATTTTTACACTTTTGTTCTTGAAATCGTTTTTGGGTTTTCAGTGATTATTGATTGATTTGGATGTTATAATAAGCTATGCCATGATGATTACAGTCTGTTTGAGCCTAAATTCGTGTTGTTTTGTTGTTGGAATCGATAAGTCGAATTCTAGTATTTTTGGTTTTTATTTTATTTTAATTTTACTGGGTTTTGATGATTGTTTGATGTTTAGAATCATTGAATCATGTTTGTATGAATTCTAGGAGCAGTTAAAGACCCATATCTGCAAGTTTCATTTAGAAATAAGGATAATCGGAATTTTCCGATGACTTCGCCGGTTTTCAACCGGAGTTTGGACGGAATCAATGATTCCGGGGTGGTTTCTGTTAGTTGTTGTTTGAATAAGAATTTTGGGAGAGTTTAGAAGCTATCTGGGCTAAAAACGGGAGCGAAGGACGGCGTTTTGACCTCCGTTTAAGGTTCGCCGAAGTCCGGCGAAGGCCCGCCGGAATATGGGGATTTCCAAAAACCGGTCGGGGTTCTTCCCGACCCGGTTGAACCCTTTTAACTCGATTTCGACCCGGTCCCTTGACCCGGGTTCGATCTTTCCCCAACCTATTTTGTTCTGAAAAATATTTCTGAACTAATTTTTTTCTTTTAATTAAAGATCTTTTTCTTATTTTCAAAAATCCATTTTGTTTATTCTAAAAATCATTTATATTATTTTAAATATTAAAAATTATTTTCTTAATTATTTAAATTCCTAAAATATTTTCTTTTATTATTTTCAAAAATCTAATTTGATTTAATTATTTATAATTCATTTTAGTTAATTATTTATGAATTTAATTAATTGATTAAAATCTTTTAATCAATTAATTTTATTTATAAATAGTTAAATAAACATAAATTATTTATAATTAATTCAAATAATTCCTAAAAATTATTTATAAACCTTTAAAAATTATATTTTGGTATTTAAAAATCAATTATTATTATTATTAATTGATTATTTCCATTTATTTCTTATTTTATTCATAATAATTAAACCGTTCGTCCGTTTAATACGAAACAAACGTGTATAGACTCAGAAAAATGTTACGCTTTCAATAAAAATACTTTTAAGTCCTAATTTCTTTTGTATTGCAATGACATTTGATTTGTGCATCAATTTGAGTCGGTATGTGATCGGTAAATGCTAATATTGACCTGATTTTAATTCTGAACGCACTGAGACATATCTTTTAATGATCTGACTTATGTTTTACATGAAATATGTGATTACATGTTATACAAATGACATGATAATGTGTTACATGATATGCATGCTATCTGTTTACAGTTTTAAACTGCCATGAATAGTTATAAACGATAGGGTAGATGTCAAGACCTATAGTTACGTCGATTGAGTTGGTTTTGTCAATTAAGATAGTCCTTTTGTTTATAGAATTGAGTAGCAAGGAGTGTGGTCAAGTATTAGACGTAGATAGTAGCCAGCAGCTATAAGCAGAGTTATAGTAAGAGGTTATCGAGCATACCAGGCAAGTACCCTAACTTCACTTATCGTTCAAGTGACGTTTATTTCGAATCATATTATGCAAGTATTTATATCTTCACTTATCATTCAAGTGATATTGACTCCGAATTTTATTCTTTCAATTTCTCTACTATTCTAAGTTCAGAATAGTTAAATGTTTTTATATTTTGCTACAACTTACTCTATACGGTGAAGTTTTGAATTGAGATTAGCGAATAACTAATTGTTCTAGTTATTTCGCCATTGGTTTTTGAGATAACTCTGGACCATGAGAAATGGGGAGTTATGTGGTTAAGGATGTCATTTGATTTGACTCCTTTGACGGAAAATTTGTTTTTTTTATGGGTTGGATGGTTGCGTAAGAGGTCGTGGCGGCGGTCCAGCGTGAGCTATGTGTTATACAGGATATAACATCTTGCTAGGCCGATATGTGCCTTGTTTACCCTTTTGTTTAGTTGGATAGCTTCAGCATACCGGTGTTGCTCCGCGGCTGATCGCTGGCGGCAACACACCGTCGTTCAAGGATTTCAATCCCAAAATAAAATATATTGCAAATGTTGTTTATTATCAAATATATATCAGTTTTTGATATTGTTCAGGTATTGTGGTTTGGTTTTGTTCATCAGATATATTGATGTTGTTGTTCTAAATTATAAGCTATATACTGCTTGCTGAGCATTTCTTTCGCTCATACTTGTTTCATATCCTGATTCTTTCAGCTAGGCCAGGGCAAGCTTGAGTTCCAGGTCTGACTAGAAGTTGTGTGCTTATAGATAATTTGGTGTGTTCCAGGTAAATAGTTTGGGACGCTTAGCTAGTCTGGAGGTTTGTAATAAAACTTGAATAATCTGTAAAACTGGTTAGACTTTTGATTTGTAATAACAGTTGGTTTGTATTAGTGCCTGTTCCATACTATAACCTGTGATCGATCCAGTTGTATGCAAGGCGCCATATTTATTATATTATTCCACTGTGATTATTTTAATATGGTTTAATTGCCTAGTGACCCCCAAATCTAGACCCCGGGTTTGGAGGGCATCACAATAAACGCTGATGGGGCATTGGTTAATCTAAAATACATCACTAAGAATTCATAATTTCCGTACTTTGTTCTAAAAGTTGTCTTCGGTATATCTTCGATTTTAATCATCAATTGGTGATATCCGGATCTCAAATCAATTTTAGAAAAGTACTTGGCTCCCTTCAACTGGTCAAACAGATCATCAACTCGAGGTAATGGATACTTATTTTTGATTGTAAGCTTATTGATATCCCGATAGTCGATGCATACCATCATGCTCCCGTCCTTCTTCTCCCCTCGTTCTTCTTAACGAACAATATCGGTGCACCCCATTAGGACACACTGGGTCCAATCAATCCATTATCTAATAACTCTTGCTATTGCTTCGCTAACTCCTTCATTTCAACGGGCGACATTCTATAAGGGGCCTTGGATACTGGTTCCATTCCAGGTGCTAAGTCGATTGCAAACTCAATTTCTCTATCTGAAGGAAGTCCTGGTAACTCATCTGGGAATACGTCTGGAAACTCATTGACTACTGGAATATCTTAAAATTTTGATGGCTCCTAATTTCTATCGATCACATAAGCAATAAAATGCTCACATCCTTGTCATAGTAGATTCTTAGCTTGAATCATCGTTAAGAACTTCTTTGCTTGCTTTTGACCTTTAAAGGTCATAATTTCTCGTCTGGCATCTTCAAAATTACCTTATTACGACAGTCTATCTGAGCATCGTGCTTAGATAGTCAGTCCATTCCTAGAATAACGTCAAACTCTCCTAATTTAAATGGTATAAAATCCACAAAAAACTTATTTCCAGAAATCTCAATCTCGCAATTCACACATACTTGATTAACAAATACACGTTCTTGATTTGCTAATTCCACAATCATTATTTAATTTAACCATTCAACTGGACAATTTTACTTAATAACAAAATCTTGAGAAATAAACGATCGAGTTGCTCTCGAATCTACTAGAACTTTGGCACATAAAGCATTCACAATAAGCGTACCTGCCACAACATCAATATCCTGGATAACGTCCTTCACAGACATGTCAAAAACTCTAGCCCTTGGAGTCTCATTCACTACTGGAGTGGATCCCATAATTCTCAATGCATTCCTAACTGAGGCTGGTGTCTTACACTCCCTTGCTATATGTCCTGGCTTTACGCACTTAAAACAAGTAAATCCAATTGCTGGAACTTTGACTCTTGGATTCGTGGTAGGATGGTCCTTATTTACTGGCTCTCTGAATGGCTGATTACGGCACTCCCTTGAATAATGCCCTTTATGAATACACATATAACAAACCACATTTAACTTGTTACAAACTCCTCCATGTTTTTTCATGTATACTTGGCAATCTGATAGAGCTAGCTTTGTTGGTTTGGCTGGTTCCCAGTGGCTGGACGATTGCCTTTTCCTCCGTCGCCTGCATTTTGCTTCTTAAAATTAAAATTTCTTCCTGGCTGAAACTTGCCTTTCTTCTAGTTAAAATTTGGAAACTTACTCGCTTGTGACTGTCCCCTATTTCCTTCAAACTTTCTTTTCTTACTCCTTCTCCTTCTGTGGCATTTCACTCTCCGTCTCCGTAATCATGGCCTTCTGTACAACTCCTCCATACGTGTCCAATTCGAAGATGGATACCTTCCCTATGATCCATGGCTTAAGACCCTGCTGAAACCTATTAGCTTTCATCCTATCAGTATCCACATACGACGGTACAAACCTTGACAATTCCTCAAACTTACTTTCATAGTCCGCTACTGACATATTTCCCTGTTTTAGCTCCAGAAACTTCAATTCCATTTGATCCTGAACAACTGAGGAAAATAATTCTCTAGAAATAATTCCTTGAATCTTTCCCAAGTAATGATATTTGTACCTTAAAGTGTCTTAACAGTTTCCCACCATTAGGTGGCTTCATTCTTTAAATAATAACTTGCAAACTCAACTTTTTGTTCCTTTCTCACCTTAACTAAAGCAAATGACTTCTCTATTTCCTTTAACCAAAATCTCGCTTCAATCGGATCTAAAGAACCTTTGAATTCTGGTGGATTCACCGCCTGAAAAAGTCTTAAGTTACTTGAGGATTGGTATGTCTCTACTGCTGTTGAGTCATGTTGATTGTTTGTTGAGCCAAGATCTGGAGAATATGGGCTACTGTTGGGTCTATGGGACCTGGATTTGCATTCTAGTTATTGTTTTCTTGGTTGTGTTGTTGGTTTCTTCCTTGTGGTTCGTAAAACGGGTTCTTCTGGGAGGCATTTTCTGTAAAGAATCATACAACTTATTTAGCCTTGAAATGAAATCCTTTTTATGAAAAGTTTTTGTAAAACAGAAATATTTCTTTTTGAAAACATTTATAATAGTTCAACTAAGTAAATTGCATGCTTCTTTACAGAATATAAACAGTTAACGGGATATGGTACATGGTATCAAAAGAGTTTATAACGGGTGCAATAAATAAAGTAAGATAAAATAGGTGCAATTATGTAGATGACAATGCTGGAAAAGAAAAGGTACATATATATAAGTTTTGGTAATACAAGCGTGAAAATGCTTCAGCAAAAGCAAAAAAGGGTACAACAAGCCTACACACTAGTCAGCA